>NC_065515.1:3906604-3945447 GCF_006386435.1 Epinephelus moara
GCTCAAACTTCCTAGGAAGAGATCCATTTGAAGTGTTTTTCAAAAAATTCAAAATGGTGGAAAATCTATATAAGCGGAAGTTATGGGTTCTTGAGGCAAATGTGTTCCTCATGAGGAGAGGCATCTCTGTGCAAAGTTTCATGTCTCTACGACATACGGGGCATGAGATATGCCCATTCGAAGTTTGCCATTTCAGTGGGTTGCTATAGCGCCCCCCTTTGGCCAATTGATGTAATATTGCTTCATTGGCATCCTCCCATGACCCTCTACCACTGTGCCAAATTTCACAAGTCAGTGAGGAGAAAAACGTGGAACAGACACACACAGAGTTTTCATCATTATATAGTAAGATGGCATAACATGGCAATAACAATCATTTACCGTCTGTTCTATGTAGGCGGGTCTTTCCTCTGCTTCTTAGGGTAAGGAGCTCCTGGACCTCATTGTTCTGCCAGTTTCCGGACATTTTCAGCTGCTGTTCTTCTTTGAGTTAGCTGCTAACTGCTGCCAGCTGCTTTTTAAATCTCCCAGTGGTGGGTTGCACACATAACATGTCGTCAAAACGTCACATCTGTCCTGTCTGGCTGGCTGTCCCTTTTACACAGACGTCAATTCAGTGCAGTTACTACCTCCACTGCCAGCTCAAAGGCGAAACAACTCTGCCGAATAGGTTAGCCGTGAAGGTTTTTTTTTTTTTTAATTGAAATGAATTAAATCACATATTTTAGCTACAGGTTATCTCTTTATAAGGGGTGGCCACAACATACTGATACAGTCAATTAAAAAAATCATTCATAACTTGTTGTATAGGCCCAGTTGAATATTGCCATAATAATGTGTGGTTATGACCAAATCCCACGGCACCCCTGGATTGGCATCCCGACACACCAGTGTGCCACAGCACAGCATTTGAGAACCACTGCTGTAGACTGTATAAAAGCAAAGGACTTAGCCACCATGACGTCACCTGTTGGTTTATGGACTCTCATTTTGAAGCCACGAGTTTTTGTTGTGACCATCTTGGATTTTAGAGCCAGAAGTGACCCTTTTGACGAGAGGGTGAGAGGACACTGTCTGCAGACACTCACAATGGACTCACCCTTAATAATGCGTAACTTTAAAACATAATAAAAATGAAACGGGTGCAGTTGTTATGAACGTTGAAATTAGTTGTAGAGACCAAAACAGTTTTTGTATCAGGCTGTAAACATGTTTGTTTCTGTTGTAAACAAGTAGAGCATTCTAACATGGGGGTTATGTGGATTGACTCGTTTTTGGAGCCAGCGTCAAGAGGCTGTTCAAGGAACAACAGTTTTGGCACTTCCACATTGGCTTCGTTCTCCAGCCCCGGAGGTTGCAGTTTGGGCTGTGCTTGCTACTTTCACTTACAGTGCTAAAGCCAAAAACAGTTCCCTTTGGTTTACATGTTTTCTCTTTTCCCTATCATCTGGAATTCAGCTCTGGGGCCTTTTCTGTGTCACTACTGTAAATTCCTCTTTATCTCTTTGTGTTGTTAGTTGTTACCTTATCTTTCAGCTCCCAGTATCCACTGCCAGTTTACTGTTTTATGTGGAAAGATCATTACGGCAGTCTCCACTTACGTAATATGTGAGTGATCTCAAAGAGAGGACAAGAGTTTATTGGATTGGGACTGAACCATTTGGTGCAAATGACCTTCAATTTCACTACTTTTTCACTACTTAGCTTTTCTGGCGAAGTTTGAAGCAGTAAAATGGAAAAAGCCTGAGCGGACTCCATTAGAGGTTACATGTTAGATTGGATCTGTTGTTAAATGAGGTGCTCTACTTCAGCTTTCTGTCTTTGTTCTTTTGGGCACACTAACAAGAGGTAACTGCAATCAGCTGTAAAATATAAAACCAATGTACCGTGGCCGCGTGCACACATGTGTGTTGTTCAAATCAAGAGCAGAGATGTGTTACACACTTTTGGCCTGCAGCTATATATTGTTTCAATTGTGTCGGGAAGTCTTTAATTCAAACCAGGAACTCAAACAAAACACACCCACTTACACACGCACGCACACACACACACACATTTGGAAATGTTCAAATAAATTTAGAGCAACACGTTCCTACCAAAAAGTACAAGATGCATAAAGTAGGAGGCAGCACAGCACTCTCACATTTATCACTGACTCATCCTGCGTGATTCACAGCTCACCGTTATCAATCACATGACTTTGTCTGCTGTTGTTTAACAGACATGGAATCGTTCACTTAAGGAGGAGCTGCTAAAATAAAAAGAACAAATGATGCCCACGCTTTGTTTGTTAGTCAGATCTATTGCAGTGAAGTCTTTGTTTCTGCAGGGGTTTAGGTGGTGGAGGTGGGGCAGGGTGAGACTGTAGGGGGGACAGAGGCCTCTTGAATGGTCATTACTACATACCTCATCACTATGTTGGATGTTCCCTGTGAAAGGCCCTGTCACCACATACACGCCACATATTTTTGATAACTGATATTTTCCTCTTTGTTTTGACCTCAAACAGAGTTTTTAGTCACTAAAATGAAGATTTTTAAAAACTCTTCAGAGCATTTGGGAAACGATGACATCATGTTCTCAATTTGTGCATGCCCATAGTTGCTTTGTGCAGGGAGCCAGAAACAATAACAACAATGGACGACTACAGGTTTGCTAACGTGTTTTTAGCACTGATTGGTCCAATGACTACAGTAAAACAGCAATTAAAAGCCTAGTTCCCATTTAACACCCAGTCCCTTTTACTATCCTGGTGTTGCTACGCATTTTGACAAATAAAGGCCTGTCTCGAATAAAGGCCTGGTCTGGTTACTAGGCATTTATTTTTTTAGAAGTTCTTCAGATGTATAAAGCCATGTTGTTGGCTATCCAGTTGACTTCAGCTGCTTCAATCGAACATACAAATATAAATGTTTAAATTTTTGTCAGTATAGAGATGCTACATATTGTCAGCTTGGTTAGGTTCTCCACAATCCAATCGTTTAGCTCATTTTCATGAAACTACAGCATGAGCACCAAAGAAGACAGTAATTCATTGAGACTTAAGTGGTTACTCCCTACAGTACCTCTGTTATATAGTCAGTTATATCGTCAGAATATGTGTCCAGTCCTCAATTAAGTTATTAATATTCCTTCGGAAGAATGAAAAGTGTATTTCATAAATATGAATCCAAGTTGTGAGTATTGTTTTAACAGGTTAAAGTGGTGTTGTGTTGGTATGCTGGGTGCTGTAAAATTAGTGTCGTGACTCTTTCTCTATGATGCACAGTCTCTCAGAGATACATCAAATTAATTATTCATAATCAATATGTTCTTGAAAGCCTCATTTTTGAACAAGTAATATTCATACTGGTTTGAATAAACAGTTTGATTATATTTCCCATCGGCGTCAGGTTTCTCAGTCTCAGTGAGGCAGAATGCAGCAGTGAAGTGAAGCTCCGTTAAACTCGTCGTAGCATCTCGTGTCGTGAGATACTTAATATATAGTTAACAACAAAGTGTGAGCATAGAGAGTGAGCCTGTCAGTGCAAACGTTTCTTCAATCACACAAGCACAGCGAGAGATGAGTGCCTGCTGCATGTCACATACCGAGGACAAATGCCCTGTGTGTGCCAGACCCCTACATAAAGCCCCGCCCAGCCTCTAGTTCTGCACGCTGTTTTTTGATAACTATAATTTTCCTCCCTGAGCGATTGCCACTTTATTGTGGTCAGGGGGTTTGTGTGCCTCAGTGACACTAAGAGCTATACCAGCAGGAGCTTAGTCTTCAGGTGGGACACCCGAGTTGGACAGGTCTTAGGTTAGAGGCCTGACAAAGTGCAATCCATTTCTTTAGGTTGGGGGTTGGACACACAGCTAACAACAACCCAATTCTATGTAGAAAACACTGTTATCAACAACAAAACAAGCGGCGAGCACATTAAAGACCACGGTGACACCCTCTATAGGGCACTCACACAGCGTCCCCACATTCTGCGAGTGAGTGAGTGAGTGAGTGAGTGAGTGAGTGAGTGAGTGACCTTTATTTGTCAGCTCTACCTATGGCAAAAATGTGCTGTAGCATGATGCCCCCTTCACATTTATGACTGCCCCCTCATATGTGCCTGTCTAGAATCGGGCTTGTCAGTGAATTAAGCAATTAATAGCCCGGGCTATTAATTGAAGTTTTATAGTACTTTACACATTAATTTAGTGTTGCTGCATCACTTCAAGGATGAACAGAGGCCTCTGTTGCTTCTAATATTATTGGTCCCCCTCAGCGCCTGCCATTAACACTGGCACTATTTGGTCCGCTTTAAACGAACCCTGGTCCACCACCGGATAGTTCAGTTCGTTTGGAGCGCTTATTTGAACTCTCAGCTACTCATTTGGTGCGGACCAAACAAATGAACCCTGGTCCGCTTGAAAACTGGGGGTCTCAGTTCACTTGCAAGTGAACCCTGATGCGGTTCGCTTACAGTGGGAAATGCAAACAGACTATCCAGTGAACCAAAGAGAGGAAGTGACGTACAGCGCAGTGCATTTTGGGTAGGAAAAAAACAAAGCCAGCAGCACAAACCGGGAGAAGCAGAGATAAAAGAAGAAATGGTTGGAAAATGAATTGTGGGCAGACGTGGAGTCGTGAGGAGGTGCAGGCGCTCACTGATACATGGTCAGAGGACTATATTCCATTGTTTTTGTGGTGACCAAACCGGCTGAAGAGGATGGATTTCTGTTTTCAGTCCTGGCCAATCGATGAGCCGGGTTTTCTTCTTCCTCGTGCTTTTTTTCTTCCTGGTCAGTGGTCGTTTCAGGCAATACTGCCCGCAAACAAGCAGCTGTTGTAGCTGCATGCCATTGTTTGGTCCACTTATAAAAGTGCAGTGTGAAAGCGAACCGAACCAAATGAAGGTCTGAAATTTTTCGGCATTCCCCGCCCAATCGAACCGAGTCCCCCGGACTATCCTGGTGTGAATACGCACTTAAAGTCTGTTTTGGATCAGGCCTGGTCGAAGCAGCAGATGGTGGGACACTCTTATGAGTGTTACTGTTGTCAGTGAGGATTGGAGGGAACACTTCCGTCCTGAGCATCATTCATACATTTGAGTGAACTTCTTTGTCCTCATATTGAATTGGAATAAACAATGTGGGCTGTACGCTTCACTACCTTTTGTGATGAGGGGAGACTGCAGAACACTGCTAACTCCTGCAAATGTATGTGTTTCTGTGTTCTAGTGTGGAAAGAAATTTTTGTAAAACAATGGTTGTGTGGACAGGGGGAATATGTTGGTTTTCAAAAATATCTGTTTATGTGTAGACAGGGCCTCAATAAGGCACACAACACATGTTCTTATGCACATCTGGACATGCACACCATAACCACACACACAATGATACTGCACAATACTTCCAGGCGTCAACATCAATGCCGCAAAGAAAAACAAATCATGCAGCAAACCACATACTGTACATTGTTCCTGATCCAAAGAATAGACAGTAAAATATGTTTTAAACACAAACACATTATGAAAGCTGATGTCCATGTGTCGCCCAGATACTCTGATAATGCAAAAGTGTCCGTTTCATTAAGTGTTTTCATTATCTCATCATCCACCAACAAAAACAAAACAAACGTTCTTTGCCCTTACGAAACGTCGTATTTTTAGATCATGATATAAATGATGTTTAAAAAAAACAAACAACAAATGTTCTGCTGCATGTTCTCTGCAGCACATGGACCTCATATGTGTGTGTCCCACATGAGGAGCCTATTACACTCTACTATATTTCATACACACCAGCTTGTTCCACAGTCAGGGTTCCAACCAAAAGCAGAGATTTATGACAGGTGGCCGACTCAGGATCCACACTCACCAAGGGGCCCCATTAAGGAGCCCGTAAGATCACACTATGCTCTCCTTTTTTATTCACCACAGATGAAATTTTACATGTTTTTAACTGATTAGAAACACTTACTGCTGTATTCTGTGAGGCAGAAAATGTAAAAGAAATTCAGTATCATGCAGCGGGCTTTGCATCAGTTGTTTTGCTGTTCCTCTCTATTCTGGTGGCGTCGTAGTGTTCCTACAGTCATGTCTGTCCATGTTGGCCTTTGTTTCGCTGCAATGTTTTGGTGGTCTTGCTGGTGTTACAGTTCACTTCAAAGATGCTTCAGCTTGATGATGATCTCAATGCATATGTTCTATAAGTTGGAGAATACATTTGCCGGTCTGCAGTATTTTCTTTAGGGATAGTTGGTTCCAATGTGGTGCAGTCTAAAAGGTGCTAAGCTCCTGCAATAATGGAGAGAAATCAAACTCATTAACCCTATGGGCCCTAGGCCTTTTTGGGGAATTTTTCCTGCCTTTACTTTTAAGCTCAAATCACAGTCATTATAAAGGCTACATACACATGCTATATCTTGGTTTTGTTTTTTTTCAGGACAATCTGGGCTATCCAAATTTGCCATCATTTCATGTCCTTCTATGTGCCTGTATTTTATATTGATTTTTATATCAATGAAAAAAAAATCTTCTTACATTTTTACATGTATCTCACCATAGCAAGTTGGAAGTAGACATATTCTGCCGTATCTGAAGAGGGGAGACTCTCTGGAATCTGGCAATATAAGAACCATGATGGTGGGACATTCTGTCACTTCACAGTTGTCCAANTTATTGCAAGAAATTCCATTGACTCATTCACAAGTCAAAAATGTGTTTTATCTGAAAGAAACATGCAATATGTACATCTAAGATCATAGAAAAATAGTAATAACATTATTCCTCACTATATGAAGTGACTGATAACAAGATCTGTATAATGGCTTGTAAAGAAATTCATCAGGTTTTTATTTTGTAGACAATTGATCTGTATTTATAGCGTGTTTGGATGACAGCACAATGATGTGTGTGGTATCATTGGAAAGCTCTGGCCCTGTGCTTTCATGTGATATGCGTGGCATTTCTGTGCAATCCTGCCTTCATGAGTAATCCATCCAAGAGTAATGTGTGTGCAAAGCTGTATGAAAGCTTTGTTATACATAATTTTAGTGTAACTTTATCATTTTTTTTTCTGTGAAAACATTGGACTACCAACAAGTGCTTGGTCTTTTTGGAAAGCTACGCTTCCGCTGTTTCACGTGATATGCGTAGCTTCTCGCTAATAGTCGCTATGATGCAGGGTTGCGGAGAAAATCCAAGTGTGAATTTGGACGCACTATGTGTCGTTCGGGCCCATAGGGTTAAGGCAAAAAAAACTTTTTTTTGCAAATCATCTTGTGTGTTCCTCTATTTTTCCATTGACAGGTTAGGATCCGTACACATGTCACATCCTTAACCCCCTGGAAAACACAGTCAGTTGTTGCATGCTACTTTTGTGCCTTTTTTTGAGCCAGCTTACAAGAGCACAACCTCATCAAGCCCCATATCATAGCCTATTTTCTTGAAATCCTGAGTGCAGAGCTGATCTTCTTCCAGGCGATGTTTGTGTGTCGGCCAATTGTTGGTGGGACAGATGTAAAGTTCTGGTAGCCCTGCACTAGAATGATCAACTTCTTATGCCGGAATTCCACTGGATGCGTGTCCGTTGCAGAACGGCAGCGCTGGTTATCCGCTGCGTGCTCCGCCGTCCGTCAACACCCACCGGCTGCGTTTGCTGTGCGGAGCGGTGCAGCTCCGCCAGAAGACATCTCTGTACACCGCCATGATTAATATCTCCTCGTCCATGGTGTCAACGGGGTGAAATGACGTCTGAAAACCTCTGACCTGTTGACTTCAGGCCTGCCTCCGCCCATTATGTAGTTTTCAAGGTGTAGTGCAGGGAAGTAGTGCAACCAACACGCATCTGGTGGAAATTGGGGGTTATTTATCACACTGATATTTACGGAAGAGGGGAAAGATATCTGCAGGCTGTGATTAGTTGGTCCTCATCACATGACATGCAGTGCACGCTGCTGCGTTCCAAAAGTTGAACTCTGTTTATGCTGGTGTTTGAGGTAGCCTGCTGTGTGTCTACATTGCTTGGAAACGCAGTGATGGCTCGGTGAACAACTCCCATGTTTGTTGGCTCAATCCCTGCTAAAAATGAAGCAGTGGCTCTGTAAAAAAAAACACCCACTTTTGTTGGCTCAATCCCCGCTGGAAATGCAGGGGTCGCTGAAAACTACCCACAAGTAGGGGCAGAGACGCAGCTGGAAATGCCTCAGTGTCTTGCTCCTGAAACACTGCTAATGTTGACCAACCAGACAAGCATAAGGAAAAACAAGAAATTAACTTCTAAGAACAATGGATGATTAAAAACTAACAGATGTTGTTGGTTGCTCTCGAACAGTGGTCTGCTGCCTTGACGTCACGCCGTCCCCCATCCCCTCAAGCTCTGGATGACAAATTCAGCTCATTTACGTGTCACCCCATAACAACGAACACGACACTTTAATAGCTGAATGGTATTCTTAACATGCTGATCAGTGCAGTAGGGGCCCCCTAGCCTACATCTATAATGCTGACAACCGCAATTAATGTCCATTTAATAGGGTGATAACATTCAAACTGAGTGTTTACGTAGTATTTCAGGAATGTATTATTATTATTATTATTGAATATTATAAGGCATAAAATGAACTGTGACCTAGTGTTCCAAATGTTTTATGATTCAGTATGCCTTCATAAACAATACTACTCATGCCATAAGTCAGTGACTGGGGAAGAGGGCCCACAAACAGAAGTCCCCCTTCTTCTGCCTGGAAGCCTGTCCATGAACGCAACCCTATCTCCTGTCAGCTATAGTTGGAACAAGTGTATTTACCGTAACCGTAGCCTATCGCAGGATTGTTTTCACTCCTTTTACTGTCAGAATGTACAGTTAACTTCTAAGGTCAACACTTGAAAATGAGAAACATTTGGAATCACTTGGAGTTTGGGGTTTTTCCTATTGTGCAGGGATGAACACAGTGGGGGAGGGACACGGAGATGGACGGAGGAGGTTTCAGGTGAAAATGTATTGCGAGAGGAAGACTTGGATCAGCAGTGGGCTGAGGGGGGTGGATGGATGGGGTGAAGAGACAGAAAGCAGAGATCCCTGGGCGATGGGCCTGGTGCCATGTTGATGTAAAGGTAAAGTACCGAGCAGTGGGAGTCGCCAAGGTTACTGAGCCCAGAGAGGCCCAGCATGTATCTCAGCTAGAGGCCCTGGAGCCATACATGTTGTAGGATCCCTCTCTGAAACATATGGTGGCAATCTTTACAGAACGCTGGGGTGCAGAGAGGGAAGAGGGGGAAAATGGGAGTCAAAAGACATGGAGGATAAGAAGAAGGAGTTTTAGGGAGTAAAGGGATACTGGGGAGAAGGGGGTAGTATTTAATTCACTTCCAAGAAGAGCAAGTCTGTTTTCCATCCAAAAAGAAGTTGTTTTGAATTTAACTGCAAGTTTAGGATGAGCATTGGAAAACATTTTTGGGGCGTAAATCATCCGAAGTGAAAATCCCCGATGTGAGTGTCACAATCCCCGCTCTTTATTGGGTTAGGATACTCATGCTTTTTATTTCATTTTCAGATGAAACTATACACTCAAGCAGCTCTCCCATACGAATAACATTAGCACCATTGCAGGGTTTCATGACATCCTATAAGTTGTTGCATTGAGGCTCTCTTTACCCTGGACGTGGATTCAGCTGGAGCCCTTCCACCCGACACACCCAGCGCCGCTTGGCTCCCGCACATGAAAACAGTCGTCAAGCTGTCACATTAGCGAACACGCAGCATAGTTTAGCTCACATTAATTAGGTGATGTAATGTACAACATAGGAACCTCAAGCCTAGAACCATTTAGCTGCACTTTAAGTATTCAGACTGTATCATTTGACGCCATTCATCTTCCTCCACTCGGCTCTGCTTGGTGGTCAAAGGTCATATGGTTCCTCCATAGTGGTACAGTTAAAAAATCAACATGGGCCAATTATTCCGATTTACAGCTTCCATTGAATCAATGAAAAGCCTAAAAGCAGATAGAAGTGATAGGTCTGAAGGCCGGATTTACAAGTGAAATAACATTGTAAAATAATGACGTAGTGCCTTTACATGCAGGTCTTATGTGATGTTTTCTAACCTTACTGGAATCCACTTTCATGTTATATACTTTATGGCAGAATTATGCAAGTCTGTAGACTGGTGTTGTAAGAATCACGTCTCTCACAGGGTTGTAAAAAAACATGAAGCAGAATCCTGGTCTGGGTTCTGTCTGCGTGTATGTTCCCCGTGAGCTGCGACAACATGGAGATCAAAGACCAGCACTCCTGGGAGGAGGATTTGTTGCTGTGCTGTGGTTTCACTGTTGGGGTTTGATGTCGGAGAGGCAACCGCCAGGTAGGAAGCCAGAACGGGAGGGTGTGTGTGTTGAGAGGTGCAGACGGAGAGAAAATTTTGTGGAACAAACTTAAGATGACAAGAGTTCATAAGTTCACATAATGTTGAAAATCACTGTTGACTTTTCAGATGTGCTGAAAATGTCCAACGTTATGCTGATGCTGCTAAGTTCAGGAGCAGGCTACATGGCTCCGTACAGTTTAAACACCGCAAAACACACAAGAGCCAGAAAGCAGGATCAGAGAGTTTATGCTCGAGCCCAACTGCCTTCACCTTAGCCAATTGATATTTTCCAAGCTTCAGAGTGGCACGGTGGAGCAGAGGTTAGCATGGTTGGTTCTAATCCAAGTTTTGGGGGTTCAAACCCCAGGGATGTGGGAGCCTTTCTGTGCAGAGTTTGCATTTTCCCCTGCGTCAGCGTGGGTTTCCTCCAGGTGCTCCAGCTTCCTCCCACAGTCCAAAGACATGCAGGTTAATTGGTGACTCTAAATCGTCCGTAGGTGTGAATGTAAGTGTGAATGGTTGTCTGTCTCTATGTGTCAGCCCTGTGATAGTCTGGCGACCTGTCCAGGGTGAACCCCGCCTCTCACCCAATGTCAGCTGAGATAGGCTCCAGACCCCCTGCGACCCTCAACAGGATATGCAGTTACGGAAAATTGATGAATAATTAAGTATACTTTTTTTTTAAGTTTTGGGCTGCTGCATTACACATGTCACTGTTTTTCCTACCTCAGTTTTAATGGACTTTGGTTGTTGTTAAGTTTCCAAGTTTACCTTTAACATTTACCATATTTGCTGTTAGTGTTCCTTTTTTTTTGCTGAAACGTCAACATTCAGTACTGGTTGGACACTACTTTCCTCTGCAGCACTGATTGGATTAAACCAGCTGGGCTTTCCTCAGGATGGATGTAATTTTTCTAGGTCAGCTGAAAATAATAACAAAAATAAACGGTGATCTTGACGTACGAAATGCTGCACAACCAGCTGAATCTTTCATTATGAGCGCATGTGGAGACCAGTGTACACACACACACACACACACACACACACACACACACACACAGCAGAGATCCAGCTCCTTTATCCTCCTCTGAGCCTCTGTGTAATCAGGCCTCCCAGGCGGAGGCTTTCTGGACAAGAGGAAGACCAACGCTGGTTGGAGAACCAGGATCCGAAAGAAGCTTCCAAGAGTTGTCCTCTGGGCCCGGGACTGGGGGTCCTCAGTGGGGGTGTACACCTGTACATGTGTCATAGACAAACAACTGCTGTCTCTGTTAAGTGATTTCTGGATGAACCACAAGAGGAAATTGCCTTCAGGATTCAGTAAAGTTTTTGCAGGGGTGCATTACTTTTGAGTGTGTGTGGCGTAACACCAAGTGTTCCTCTAAAAGCCGGCCTCGCTCAGTTTCTCTTTTTCCTCCCTTGTTTCCCTCACAGTCCTGACACACTCAATAGTCCAGGCAGCAGGGTCTCCTCCAAAGCACTGACTCCATCCGAGAGGAATGCATGAGCTGGATGCTCTGACACACGCACGCAGAAAGGCACACGCAAGTGCACATTCAGGCATGCACACATGAACGGATAGGGGCAAACACGTGCACGCACATTCACATCGCTGACTCTGGCAGGAGAGTATCTGGCAGCAGCAGGTGGTTTCAAAACACTTACCGGAATCAGAGTGGCTTCCTCACCGAGGCCACATCGCTGACGTGTGTCACTAATATTTGTGAAAATCAGATCATGGTATGAAGTTCTCAGAAAAGCACCATAGACCTGGATTAACCTATCAGATTTAACCTTTGGGGGCTCCAGTCATATTTACTTTCACACCTACGGGAAATATTAGAGTTTTGTTTCCTCTAAAGTTGCATGAAGGAGGAGATGGGAGCACCGAGTGGCCCAGCACCGGGTCTGTCTATGTGTTCATCCTGATAGATTGAATGTACTCGGCTTGTCACCTAATGCATGCTGGGTTTGGCTCCAGCTCGACTGGTGACCCTGACCAGGATAAACGCATGGGTGTTTAATAATGGATGGATGAGCGGACAGGCTCGATTCAGATGCACTTCGCAGACATGATGACATCTGTGATGCCTGCATTGAAATCGATCCACATGCTGGATTCAGACTTGGACCACTTCATGCCAGAGGAATTTAGGCATGACTTTCACTTGGCTTTACTCAGATCTTTGGCTTCTCCGTCCTCCTCTCCTCCTGATTGTGGAAAACTGGGTCATGGACTTCTCACCTTTTCATGTTTTTGTGGTAAAACTTTGTGGTAAAGCACATTTCTTCACATATGGTGCTTGTATTTGCACCTTACATATGGTACTGTGCTTGTAAATGTGCTTAAGTGGGAAAATGCTGTTTTATAAGAGCTCCTTGTTGCCAAAATAAAATAAACTTAAGGAGAAAAGTGAGCCGTATGTGCTTTGGCTTGCTGCTGAGGATGAATGTTGCTCTTAGAAAGACCTTGGAGCAGTTTACTGTACATCCTCCCATTTAAGAAATGGATAATTAACTTTACAGGTTTCCATCACAATCACGAGGGCACTGTGGATGCTTGAGTTTAGGCAGTCTTTGTTTGTCTGTGACTGGGGATGTCAGGTTTGTTCTGTTTTGCTTGTGATAGCCTGACACCTATTAACCAGTAACAAACCAGTCAAGAAAAAAGAAAAAATGCAAAATAACATGAAATAGAAGAGGTCTTTTCTTGCCTTTTATTTTCTGTTGGTTTTGCTGACAGACCTCCCACTGCCCAGCCTCCGGTCTCCACTGGTTAGCTAACGTTGGCCTTAGCGGTAGCCTCTACACTGTGCCACACCCAGGTTGGGTTGGAGCTAATGTTAGCTAGCTAGCAGCCCAGCTCATTCAGCTATTACAGATAGTAACATTGTCCTTGTGGCGGAATGTGTTGTTGTGGAAACATGGCGGCCAACCTCTGGTTTCCCCCCAAGTAGCCTGGTAAGTAGGCAGCTTTATTTTGGGCCCAAAAAAACCTTTAGCACTGTTAACTACCAGCGCACCACAAACCTGCACTGTTAACTGTGCTAATTGAGCTAATAGTGAAAACTTAAAATGCTGCAGGAGTTTTGTGGCTCAAAATTGAGCAACTTACGTTAGCTTTGGCCACTCAGCACTGTGCACCACCCAGGTTAGGTTGTAGCTAACGTTAGCTAGCTAGCAACACAGCTCATTCAGCGATTACAGATAGTAACATTGTCCTTTTGGTGGGACATGTTGTGGAAACATGGTGGCCAACCTCTGGTCTCCCTACAGGTAGCCAGGTGAGTAAGCTTTATTATGGGGTAAAAAAAAAACCTTAGTATTGTTAATCATGTAAGCACCACAAACCTGACACTGCTACCTGTGCTAACAGAGCTAATAGTGATAATTTAGTTAACAATACCAATGAGGTTTTGTGGCTCAAAATTGAGCAACTTATATTAGCCTTGGCCGCTCTGCATTGTGCCACACCCGGGTTGGGTCAGAGCTAATGTTAGCTAGCTAGCAGCACTGCTCTTTCAGCTATTACTGATGGTAACATTGTCTTTGGGCTGGGATATGTTGTTGTGGAAACATGGCGGCCACAAACATGACACTGCTAACTGTGCTAACAAAGCTAATAGTGATAACTTAGTTACTTACTGACAATGCTAAAGGGCTTTCGTGGCACAAAACTGAGCAACTTATGTGAGTCTTGGCCACTCTGCACTCTGCACTAACCGGGTTGGATGAGAGCTAGCCGGAGGCTCTACTCGTTTGGTATTACCACTGGTAACATTATCCCGCTGATCACTAGCAGTAGTCACGGAATGAGCGGTGCCGCTAGCTAGCTTCCATGGCACCCAGCTATTATGCAATGCAGAGTGGCCAGGCTAGCAGTGGAGATCGGAGGGTAGGCAAGTTAACACATCCAGCTGGATGTCTGTCTCCCAACAGATCCAGTTGGTGTGCAGTGCAGTAAACTGAAGAGTAGCAAAAATAACCAATAGATCAACATGCATAACCGGTCAAAAATATTTTCTGCAGTTAACCAATTAGCTTCCCTGTCTATGATATTTGCGCTAAATAAATCACAGACTCAAAATGAGTGGGCTAAAAATGGACCCAGTTTAGGTCCATATAGCACCAGTACAATATTGGGTAACCAAACATACACTGTAGGTACCTGCATGTATACAAATATACTGAGACATAGAGGGAGAAGACATTCCAATATGTCTGCAGTCCTACATACAGTACGTCTGATTCAAAAAAATCCAAACCTCTCAGTTTCCTCTGCGTATCCTTGGTCTCTCCCTTCTTAAAAATAGACCGAACCAAGTTTGGCCCTTAAGCTGTAAACCACACTGCAGCAGGCATTATCCTCTTTCAGTCAATGAGCAGAGGGACAGGTGTATAGCGATGCCACACTGTAGCCACTTGTGCCGGCCAATGCCGAGGGCTGGCAGGATTTGGAGGAGTCGTTGTCGCTATCATTTATAGGGACCGTGTTCCAGGATCAAAGCATTGCCTGCGTGATTGAACCTGAGCCCAGCGGTAAGAGGAGAAGGTATGCATGCATGCCTGGCGCACGTAGTCCAGACTATCCTGGAGCTGCACTGTCTCTGCTTACTGCTGTTCGAATCAATCCACCTGGATACAATATCACATCAGGTTTTAAAATCAGCCTCTGAATACCAGCCGCTGATCTGCAGATATGTTTGTAACGTGTGGAGCAAAGACACTCCAATAATGCGTCATACAAAAAGAGTCATGCTCTGATTTTTCATGGGGTGACTCACAGAGGAGTTAAGACAGTTCTGCTCCACTGGGTCTGACCCCGAGTCCAGCGCCCCGCCTCTTATTCAGCCACAAATTGTTGCCATTACAGTCATTACACAGAGGGAAAAGATGAGGGAAATGGGTGTGTCTGACGCTCTTCATTACGCATTCATGGACCCTAGATCCCCCTCAGTGACGAGGGGATTTGTGATTATTGATGACCCACTTCCACCTGGGTCAGAATGGGGTTCAGTGGCTGAGCTGCGTCAAAACCCAGAGGAGAACGATCCAAGAGTGACTCGGAGGACTAGAATGCCTTTCTGAATCTGCTCGCCTGCAGACTGTGTTGACTGGCATGCCACTGCTTTAGGCCTGTCTGCGACAGCTGAGCTTGCTGTATTGGTCAAGCATGTGCGTGTGCACCTGTCAATGAGCACAGGAAGCGGCTTGAGTGGAGCACTGGTGTGTGAGTGGGCGCTGAAAATGCAGTGCAAGAAGCAGTTTGCCTTGCATCCTCATTGAAACCTCATAAATGTATAGTGGGTCTTTAAACACTAATTCAGTCCATTAGTCTTGGTATTGGGCATCGATAAGTTCTTTACATTATCTTGGAATCGTTAGTATTGATGTCGTCCATGTGTGGGCGGATTATGAGACGTTGGCCCCTGGACACAGATGTGCAAAGGGCACCTCCACCTACAAACGAGCAAGACACAAAGTTTGTGGTTGTTTTTGCATCTGCTTGTGGTCATTTTGTGTCTCCTTATGATTGTCTTGAGTCTTTCTGTAGTTGGTTGGGTCTCTGAGGTAATATTGTGTCATTTTTTGTCAGATTCTTTGTAGTCCTATTGTGTCTATGGTGCTTATTTGGTGTCACTTTGTGGTCATTGTGTGTCTCCTTGGGAGACACACAATGACTTTTTGTTCTTTTTGTCTTTTTGTTGTCATTTGGATCTCTGAGGTAATTTGTGTCATTTTTTGTCAGATTCTTTGTAGTCCTATTGTGTCTATGGTGCTTATTTGGTGTCACTTTGTGGTCATTGTGTGTCTCCTTGGGAGACACACAATGACTTTTTGTTCTTTTTGTCTTTTTGTTGTCATTTGGATCTCTGAGGTAATTTGTGTGTTATTGGCTTTTATTTGTCTTTTTTATTTTGGTCATTTTGTGTTACTCCGTAGTCATTTTGTGTCAGTTTGTGGTTGTTTGGCATCTCTTTATGGTCATTTTGTGTCTCTGTGAGGTAATTTTGTGTCTTTTTTTGTCATTTTGTGTCAATTTGTTTTTTCTTTTGTGTGTCCTCATGGTTGTTTTGCATTTTTTTGTAGTTATTATTTGTCTCTTTGCAGTTCCCCTCCATCTCTTTACAGTCTTTTGTATCTCTTTGTGTTTATTTTGTGTCTCCTTGTGGCTGTGTCTTTTTGTAGTCGTTTGGGTCCCTGAGGTAATTTTGTGTCTCTTTTGGTCGTTTTGTGTCCCTTTGTAGTCATTTTGTTTCTCTGTGTAGTTGTTTTGTGTCTGTTTGAGGTAATCTTGTGCCTTTTTCTGTCAGTTTGTGTCTTTTTGTAGTCATTTCGTGTCTCCTTGTGGTTGTGTTGTGTCTCTATGTAGGCTAGTTGTTTGGGTCTCTGAGGTAATATTGTGTCTTTTTTGGTCATTTTGTGTCAATTAGTAGTTTTTTTTGTGCGTCTTTGTATCTCTTTGCTATTTTTTTGTGTCTCTTTGTAGTCATTTGGATCTCTTGCAAATGTTATTTTATATCTCTGTGGCAATTTTATCTTTTTTGGTCATTTTGTGTCTCTCTATAGTGGTTTTGTGTCTGTTTGGGGTAATTTTTTGTCTTTTATTTCTCAGTTTGTGTCTCTGAGGTAATTTAGTGCCTTTTTTGTCTCCTTGTAATTGTTTTCTTTCTCCTTGTGGTCGTTTTCCACTTTCTGCGGTTATTTGTTGTCTCTTTGCAGTTCCTTTGCATCTCTTTGTGACTTTTTGTGTCTATTTGTGGTCACTTTGAGTATGTGTTCATGTGACATTTGACATTCTGCAAATGAAGGCCAGGAGCCCCCCTGACCCTGGACCTGTGCCCCGTAGGCCCGGTCAGTAATCGATCCATGCCTCTATGTCGTATTAACATTAATGTGTCTGGCTTGACTATTCCTGTGTGATGCTTGTTTGTGACATAGTTTGGAGATGAGAGCTTTGGATATTTAAATGATCTGTAGCCTCTTTCACCCAGAGAGACGTTAAATCACTTAAACTGCTTAATAACATTAACTTGAATATTTTTCAGATCCACCATCTGGCATCAGTGAATAGAATAAGTTAAGGAATAGTAACATCTTTTGGAAGGTCTCTTGGTCTGCATGAAATGCCAAAAGTAATAAACGTTTGACAAATAGGAACAATATACAGGAACATCTGAAACATACTGAGACTGTTTAGAGATCATTTCGGTTCTATTTCTCTGGAATCTGTGACCGATCGTGCTGAAATACGAGAAGTTCATGTCGGGTAAGGCCTCATTCAACCCTCCTGGAGTTCAAACCAGGACTGTCCTTTTTATATATTTAGATCTACACCTATTTTTTCCACATACTTGTGAAGAAAATATTCCTGTTTATACCTTTATTTGTACAGTTCTGTTGTCCTTGGTCTTAGCTGTTATGTCTATTTCTGTTTAAGTACATTGAGATTTTTTATGCACCAATTTGTGCTTTTGCTGCATCAATCCATGGCGTAAACCTCTTCGGTTTTGTCAAAATAAAAGTCCTCTGCTACTTTCATGTTTTTATAAGGGGAGACAAATGCACATGTTCTAAATATTGAGG
Source organism: Epinephelus moara (assembly GCF_006386435.1). Classification (NCBI taxonomy): domain Eukaryota; kingdom Metazoa; phylum Chordata; class Actinopteri; order Perciformes; family Serranidae; genus Epinephelus; species Epinephelus moara. Next base: position 3,924,536 of record NC_065515.1, read on the forward strand.
GAGACGTGTCCTCTGTGACCCCTCGAAATCTACGCCTGTGGGCAAAAGTACCACCAAGAGAGTGCAGAAATGTTTTAACCATGCCGGCACAATAGTTTGATTCTGCTCACTGTGTTTTTTTCAGTACTTGTAGACGTTTGTGGCAACATTGTGCTCCGAATTTTTCCCAGTTTCACAATGACTCTGCTTTCTAAACACAGTCGTGGAGCAGCAACACCAGCCGTCGGTCAGGGGAATCCATCATCGTTGTTGCCAAACATCTCAGGACATCTGGCAACAGCAGTGCAGCGAAATGAGAGTGTGCAATTAAACAACCTACGCTGGAATGTCTCATTTGCGTCCTAAGACTTCCTCACTGAGGTTTTGTGTTTGGTTATCCTTTTTTCCCAGTGACTCACACTATAAAAACAAATATTCCCCTCAATTTCCCAACACAAAAACACAGAGTATATAAACCAAATCAAAGCCCGGGAACTGAAAAGCTTGCTTACTGTATGTTCAGTTAGTATGAGGTGACTGTATGGTGTTCTGCTCATTGTCAGTGCTGCAGCTAAATCAGCTCTTAAGTGCAAGTTGTAGTTATTGTAGTAAAATATATGTGCAGTTTATTTTAACAAGAAGTGGAACTGGTTGTGTTAATGCACTTAGCACTGCGGGTATTTAGCACATCCGACCGCTAACCCTGCCTGGCCCCTTCAAAGCAAATGTGTCACCATAGCTAACTTCATTAACTGCCCTTTGACAGCCTTCCAATCCTGTATGATTAAAATGAGAAACATCGATGTGCAGGGTGAGACATCATGACTGTGCCGATCGGCCTGAAGTGTTCTGAATCAGCACCTTGACAGCTTTTCACTTGTGTTCCCTCCTGTGGGAATAAAATGCTGACAAAGCAGGAGAGAAGCATGCAACCCTCTCTGACGCGATGACAGAGGCACACCGCACAAATACACAAACTAGTGAACACACACACACACAGACACAAATACTCCCACAATCAATGTTTCCTCGAGGTACAGGAAACCAAATAGAGTTTAACTTTTTAGGCAAAATAAGTAAACAGAGTGGCAGGCCGTACTTATGCAGGAATGTAGTCGAATGTCCCGTCAGTTCTGGAAAACTTCTTTCTCAATCTGCTTCTCAGGTATCCAAGCCAGAGCTGCAAGTGCATTCTTGCAGAGCTGACGCAGAGGGACACTTCATGAGACACTGCTGGCATGAAATCACTTCAACTCAAATCCCCACAGACGATACAGTAAATGTCTTGGTCTGTGGAAAACCACAAGGCTCATTAATAACTAAGTCCTACAGGCGATTTATGGATTTATTGTTATAAATGTGAGTCAGTGAGAGTGATGGATGATAGGGTGAGCTTCTTTTCGTGCAACAGTGGATCCATTTTTGACTCATGGCTTTGGGCCCTCTTACTGCTTTAGATGTACCTAAAATCAGACAGAACTGTCAGCTTGTTGAACTCCATTTCCATCGTCTGTCTGAGATTGCGTCCAGTCTGACAGATTTCCAAAGGGGAGGGGAATTTGATTTTCCCTAACCAGTCATTAGAGATCAATGTGTCTGCCTGAATCTAACATTATTTTAAATCTACACGGATGCCTAGCCTTGCCAACATACTTGTTTTGCCAGGGTTTCGAGATTGGAGAGGAGTGAAGTATAACCTGCCGTATTGACAAGACATCGATTTAGAACAGCTTCAATAACAGCGCCTATCTTGTCTATTACGCTTGCTATTGTTGTTATTACTCTTTAGTGGATTCGGCACACCACTTGACGACACTTGGCTCTGTCCCGCCGTGGTGCTGATTGGTTAATCAAGACGCCAGCAGCGCTCACTGGTCGTGTTTTATTTTAACCAAGAAACCACTGCTTCATGTCACGATGACGGATGAATCAGTCAACTTGGTGGAGTGGGCGGATTCAAAGGTCTGGACCTAGGCATGCTTTAGGCTTGAACTGTGGTTCTGTAGAGGTCTTGTGATGGTCCTGTCTTTTCAGACACACACAAGCAAACACTAAGTCAGCCAGCCTGAGGGCTTCTGCAGCTTCCATAGCACAGGATGTGACCTCATCACCTCTCATCTCTGACCTAAATGCCCTCTCACCCATTGGACACTAGGGGTGGGAATCATTGGAGGCCCTGTGATATGATCACAATACAATATTGTGAGTACTGTGACAGTATATATAGACTGAATCAAAATGTATACAATAATTTCCACGAAGTAACCCCCCTGCATCGCAGACATAAAACAGCGCAGAGCAAACGCTGCCTCAGTTTTTAGCCATCTTAAAAAAGGCCAATCTAAAAAATACAATATTACTTTAAGTGTAGACTACATTCAAAATATTTTCACTACTTTACCTTGCCATCAGACAGCCCTTTCTGACAAGGAACAGAAGCCATTATGTCAAAGTCTCCAGACTCCACTGACACAAACATTCATTTTAGAACACAGAAGTTGCTGGTTTGTCGCTGCCTTGACTGGTGAGTGTGTGAGATAAAAAAGTGAAAATATTCAAAATATAACGTACACCCAAACTGATATTGACTTATTTAGGTGGCTAAAATACCTTTTGCTGCAGCCCCTGTCCACAGCGGTACATAGTTTAGCTTTAATGCCAGAAGATTTGGTTTATTAAAGATGACAGCAAAGCAGCACAGTACATGAAATAAACACAGCAGAAAGGTCAGATAGGTCGGACTTCTGTGTTTAACTTTAATTGTTATAGTTACAGCTGAAGATGACAACAGAAATAAACAAGTCTGCCAATTTCACATCTCCGCAATTCAAAACATTTGGCAGTGTCTACCCGGCAGTGTTAGCACAACGTCACAGTGATTCGGTCTATTGCGATATATCCATCCATCCATTTTCATCCGCTTATCCGGGGCCGGGTCGCAGGGGCAGCAGACCAAGCAAAGCACCCCAGACATCCCTCTCCCCAGCAACACTTTCCAGCTCCTCCTGGGGGACCCCAAGGCATTCTCAGGCCAGACGAGATATGTAATCCCTCCAGTGTGTTCTGGGTCTGCCCCGGGGCCTCCTACCAGTGGGACGTGCCTGGAACACCTCCAGCGGGAGGCGCCCAGGAGGATCCTGATTAGATGCCCAAGCCACCTCAACCGACCCCTTTCGACGCAAAGGAGCAGCAGCTCTACTCCGAGCTCCCTCCGGATGTCTGAGCTCCTCCCCCTATCTCTAAGGCTGAGCCCAGACACCCCACGGAGGAAACTCATTTCACCGCTTGTATCCGTGATCTCATTCTTTCAGTCACTACCCAGAGCTCATGACCATAGGTGAGGGTTGGGACGTAGATTGACCAGTAAATTGAAAGCTTTGCTTTCTGGCTCAGCTCCCTCTTCACCATGACGGACCGGCGCAGCTTTGCTTTCTGGCTCAGCTCCCTCTTCACCATGACGGACCGGCGCAGCACCCGCATCACTGCAGAAGCCGCATTGACCCGACATCTTTATGACCTTCTTTATGACTGCGATATATTGCCATTTATTACCTTTTTTCATCTGAAAATTATTTCCCCCACCCTGTTGGAGACTTTGGAAGAGAAGAACTGAAGATTAAGAACTGCCAGACTCAAAATGAAGCATTTATGTACAGGTACATGGCATCAAACCTTTACAACTTGAGACATTTGTATTTGTGTGTAGCTGCATAGACGCATTGAAAGAAATAATAGTTTGTTTTATTTCCCTGGAGGGCTGAGGGCCAGGGAGTGAACATTACACCATCAGCAATTACTAAAGATTTAATTAGAGTTATGTAGAAGCTCACACACTCACTTTTAGGCATTTTGTTTTCTGTCAACACATCTGAACTGGCAAATTAAGGGACTCATTTCATTGGCAATAAGAAGAAAGAGAGTCATGTCTGTTACAGACACCAAACAAATCTGACAGTGCAGCATCCAAACTCTTAAATGATACCAAAGAGAGTGAAGCAGGCTCTCTCTGAGCGCAGCATGGCACTGATTTGGCACACGACCAGAGCCACTTAGGGAGAGATGGCAGCAAAGGCCTTCGACTGATTTTTAATTGGACGCGGCTTGTTTGATCTCACAAAGCTCCCACTGTGCTGTCTCTCCTCTCTCATCCCTCTAAGCTCTCCGCGGGCCTATCAGAGGTCCTGGCTGCCCATAAAGCCAGAGGTCAGTGGCTAATGGCTCAATAATGTGTGGATTGTTGTGGAGAGCTTAGGGGGGGGAGAACATGGGCCCAAAACAGCAAGAATCCAGTGATCACAGTCTGATACAAATACGAGCTTTGTGAAGAGAATGAAGAGAGAAGCGGAGAAATATTTCTGAAGCGCCACATCATACCTAAGAGATGTTTTTATGATTGCTGATCTCGTTCCACTTCTCGAGTGGACTGGACGTCCTACACACGCCGGGTTATTGAGTGCCATTATGCAACTCATCGCCAGAGAGAAAAGTCTGTTTTCTCACTCTGGACCTGAGGATTGTTATCTTTCCCATTAGCCTGAATCGCTGTGTCTCTCTATGAGTGTGTGTCCATATATGTGTGTGCCTTTAATATATACACAATAACAAGTGCACGCCGGTCCGTGTCTAATACTCCTTCCTGGACATCACTCATAAAGGAGGGTCAGGATGAGAGTGTGGGATTGAAGTTTGGAAGACTGCTGAGTAAGCGGTTTCCCTTACACCCTGAAGCTTTATCTCCCCTCCTGTGTTTATCCTCTGAGTCTTTCTCTTTCTCTCTCACATACACACACACACAGCTGACCGACCAAAGCCCCGACTGTAATCTTCGAAGGTCATAAAGATGTGAGACTTTCCTCCGCGGGGCTCGCACAGGCATTTCTTCAAAGTGTGGTAGATGTGTGTGTGTGTGAGAGAAAGGGATCGAGGTGCTGATATTTCCTCACAGGGCCTGACTTCACACAATGGCCACCAGCCGCATGTAATGACTTCACCTCTCTGCTCTCCTGTTAGGAAAAGGCACATTACAGTAACTTGCACAACAAAGTGTTCCCGGGCCTGCAGGTGGGAGCCGTACGGTGAAACCCATACACACCAGACTGCTTAGCGCATGAAAACCTACATCTGACTCCTTTGAAAATATTTTGCCAGGCTGTAACTCTACGCTGTGGATGCTGAAAAAAAAGAGAGGAAGGAGGGAGGGGAAGAGTAAAGAGACGAGGGGAACGAGCTGGACTTCCCCTAACTCTATGACACCCTGCTCCATGTGATTTTTCTACTTATAACCCCGCTTGACTCACTGCATAGCACATTTTCGTGTCCCAAGATACACGTTAACTAATAACTCTAAATCACATTTCCTAAGGTATGTCTCAGCAGTGATATAAGTGCTCCTCTGTGGCTCTGTGACCGGGGTGGTCATGAGTTATGATTTCGCACAGCTCTCTCCTCTCCAGCACTGGACATTAAGTAAGCTGCTTCCAAAACAGAGCTGGTATTCTTGTCTAAATTGTTTGGAGAGACTGGATGACTAGATAGGTATTCATCTCTGGGGACACCAAGTTATTTTGTGTGCGTCCATGTGTGCGGGTGTTAATTTTAGATTCAGTCACATTTGGCCAATCAAGGGAGCTATGTGGGGTATTCATTAAGGCAATGAATTTGGCAAATTAACACAGCTCCAGTATATATTGGTCAGAGGATGGCCCTGGCTCAGACCTCAGACATCCAGAGATTGTACATTGCAAGCCAGCAGTGCTGTTTACTCTCCTTGCACTGACATTACCTCCAAACACTGTTTGCTTCCAAATTGGAGAACAAGAGAGGAATTGAGGAGGAAAAAAAAATCTGTGAAAGTAACAGAAGATGCCATGTGTTCATTTAATCCTCAGAGAGTGGGAAACACATCCTCAGTTTTAACCTGCTGCAGAGCAAATGTTTAGAGTGTAAATGTGAGAGTGTAATGTGATTTAAAGTGCAGACTCCAAACTCCAAAGACACAGGAGACAGCAAAGCAGGGTTTTTGAGGAGATAGAGGCCACTGATATTAAGACAAGGAAACTTCTCACAATGCATGGAGGGTTTCATCCCAAGTCCAGCACCCTGAGACTGTACACTAAGCGTAACGAGTGGGGCAGAAGACTGGTGACCATCAGAGCCACTGTCCAGGATGAAACAACCAAGATCCCAGAATACATCAGGAAGATGGCCCCCGAAGATGAGCTGCTAAGTGAATACCTCAGGCAGAAGTGGAGGACGAACCATCATGGAAGGACAAACCCCTGCATGGCATGTACCACCAACAGATTGAAGAAGTGCCTGACCAGTGTCTGGAAAAGGCTGGACTGAAGGACAGCACAGAGGCACTAATCATGGCAGCAGGAACAGGCACTAGTACAAGATCAATAGAAGCGGAGGTCTACCACAGCAGACAGGACCCCAGGTGCAGGCTGTGCAAAGATGCTCCTGAGACAGTTCAGCACATAACAGCAGGGTGTAAGATGCAGGAAGAGTGTACATGGAATGCCATATCCAAGTTGCTGGCATAGTGTTCAGGAACATCTGCACTGAGTATAGGAAGTCTCAAGGTCAGAATGGAAGACACCCCTAAAGTGGTTGAGAATGGCCGAGCTAAGATCCTGTGGGGCTTCCAGATCCAGACAAACTGGTGATGGCTAACCAACCGGACATCGTGTTGATGGACAAACAACAGACAATCAGGAAGAAGCAACACAAGAAGCTCGAAAAATACCAAGTGCTGGAAGAAGAGCCAGAAAAGATGTGAAGAGTAAAGGCAACAGTGGTGCCAGTGGTGATCGGAGCACTCTGGGCTGTGACCCCCAAACTGGGAGAGTGGCAGCAGATTCCAGGTACAACATCTGATGTCTTTGTCCAGAAGACAGTCCTAGGAACAGCTAAGATACTGCACAGAACCCTCAAACTCCCAGACCTCTGGTAGAGGACCCAAGCTTGAGGAAGACACACAACCACTGAATGAAGAAGTGATTTGATTTTGGTGGTCATAGATCAAAGGTCAAGGTCACTGTGACCTCATCTATCTCATTCTTGTGAATGGGATATTTCAAGAACACATTGAGGGAAAGTCTTTAAATCTGAAACAAACGTCCACTTGGACTCAATATTTGATTGATTAGAGTTGGTGGTCAAAGGTCAAGGTTAATGTGACCATGCGTCCGTCTCATTTTCATGACTATGATGTCTTAAGAAGGCCTTGGCTAGTTTAACATTTTGCATCAGTCTTCTCATCTACCAGCAAAACTATGGGCAAGACTAACCCATTATACCCTATGGAACTATAAGCTGGAATGGGTGAGTGTTGTACCAGAATAAAAGTGACACCAGCATATCTGTTCAAGCTCTGTTAGAATAAATAAATAAAAATAGTAATTTTCTGATTCTTAAACAGCTTTAGTTCTTAAAATGTTCCAAAATGCAATTGAGCCAAACATGAGCTCCTCAAATTTTAGTAATGATATGAAATAAAAGAGTGTGTTCTGGTCATGTTTGGCAAGAAACGTGGCAGCTAAGTTTAACCAGCAGCAGGTGGTCTTCTCATCGAGAAGAGTCGGTGGTTTGAATACGAAACAGCTAATTCCAGACATCGGCCACATTACATTCAGGCTGTGCAAGACAGCGATGCCTGCCAGAATAATTATGGGCATCCCAAGAATTTGCAGCGACAGTGTATGTACTGTATAGTAGGCACAGAGTCAGGGACTGCAGTGACATGGAGCCTGTTTGCCATCAGTTATTTCTAACTGGGTCACAGTGCTTTTATCAGGCCATCCAAGAGACAGAGCTGGATCTGTCTGGAGCTGGAGTGGAAAATACCTGCAACTCTCTCCACAACAAAAAAACGTCCCATTTTTGGACTGGTGTGTGTGTGTGTGTGTGTGTGTGTGTGTGTGCGTGCGCGCGCGTGCGGAGCATGACAGCACCTTATATGAAGAAACACAAACACACACACACACACACTGACGCTTTTAAAAACACCAATGATGGACTTACCATGTCCCAGTAAGCACTGACGCTTTTAAAAACACCAATGATGGACTTACCATGTCCCAGTAAGCCTCTCCAAACTCATCCCCCTCAAACACACATCTCTCTTACTGTGTGTGTGTGTGTGTGTGTGTGTGTGTGCACCTAAGATGATGGAAAGAATGTGGCAAACTTTGGCCTAAATAACAATGAATACACACACACACACACAGAAATACAGACTTTGGTCCCAGTGGTGCGGAGTACAGAACCAGAGCCCAGTCTGACAGAGGAGCGTCTGAGTGTCTGTGCGTTTTGGAAAGGGAACATGGCTCCCAGCACAGTCATATAGATGCAGGTATAATATATACGGCTCTGAGTTCCCCTCAGAGAGCTGGAGGACTGCAGGAGGAGTAGAGAATCTGGGACCAGAGGAACAACTGGTGATTCAGCAGCAGCAGCACGTCTGTCCTGGAGGGAAGAAAAGACTTTTCTTAAATAAATAATGAGTGAGGCAAAATTCATACACAGAGAACAGTGTCATTATTTTGGAAATGTGTTCAGAAATGTTACAGAAGAGACCTAACGGAGTTAATTCAACCAACCCGACCCGTTATGAGAGCCAATCCACCCCACCTGACCAGTGGTTCCCAACTGGTGGGTCACGGTTCAAAAGAGGCTTGCAGGTCCATTTTTAATGGACAGAGAAATGCTTGCTTGCTGTTAGGACACAATGTTAGTCCTACTTTTTTTTAGAGGGCAATATTATTACTGGAAATCATGACCAAATAGATTTAAATATGTCGGACATTAACTCATTTGACTGGTCAAAAACCAGATGACAGAAACCCTGAGCACAGCAGAGCTGATGATAAAGCTGCTTGCTGTGTGTGTTTTGAGAGAGACAGAGAAACAGAGAGGGAAATGATCCTGTAAGTTATTAATAACTTACTCAGAATGCTGCTTTGTCACTTAATGACTCACCTGCCCAAAACTTGCGACATGTTCTGCCAACCCAAATCACCCCCGCAACAGTGGGTTGACCAGTGCACTGGCCTACTGGGCAGGAATCACTACCAAACCATTTCAAGAATGTGAAATGTATCAACCAATCACAAGACATCTTAAAACGATAGTTCACCCAAAAAAGGCAATTTACTCAATATTTACTCACCTCAGTGCTGATATGAGGATGGGTTAAGATTTCCAGTTCACAAAACACTCTCAAACAGCCTTGCAGCCAAATTCAGTACAATTGAAATGAATGGTGAGCTGTTCTTAGCTGAATTGTTCTGTGTTTTGTGAACTGGAGATCTTCACCCATCCTCACATCAGGACAGGGGTGAGTAGATAGTCAGTGAATTCTCATTTTTGGTGAACTATCACATTAACTTCGCATTGAGGGAAATAGTTTACCATTTGGGGAAATACACTGCCAAGGGTTGGATGAGAAGATTAATAGCTCTCTTACATTGGTAGGACAAATTTTAGCCAGCAAACATTTGCTTAGCTTAGCATCAAGAGTGTAAACAGGGGGAAATATTTAGTCTGGCTCTGCCAGAATTTAACAGAATCAACACTTATTAAGTCACTAAATTAAAACATAGAAGTCACTGCCCAATGAATAGTCCCAAACATGATTGATTCTTAAGGTGCTTGCACATGATTGCCAATTTGCCGACGCCGCAGCGCTTGCCATCGGCTTGACCCAGCGCTGATCTCTCCTCCATCTTACAGTCGGATCTTTAAATTTTTCCGCACCACTAAGCCACCGACGCCCACCATCAAGAGATTTTTAACGCTGGTCATGTGCAAGCGCCTTTAGATTTTTGATTGGGCCCAAAACGTCAGGCCAGACCAGTCAATGGTCAGTGACTATGGGTGTCAGACAAAAAAGCCGTCCTTTCCCGTTGGCATGACACATGGCCAGTTGCAGTTATTGTTTAACAGAGCCTGGCAGCATCGGGGGAAAAAATGGTGGCACAACAACGAAAGTGGAAGAAGTGGGGTGGAAGTCAAAGTAGGGCCAGCAGGAGGGGTGGTGGATGGGTCCAACAACCACCAACTTTCACCCAGGAGGCTGGTGTTTTCTTCTTGCAAGATTGTTAATACTACACAACCGTATTGCACATAATGTTGCTTGATGCTTAGGTGTGATACTGTTATGTGTAGTATGTGTTTTTATGTTGTTATTTTTTTATGGTGTATGCTTTTCATTTCTTCTGGACTGTTATTGTAAGGCAGCAATTCTTGTGAAGCTCCTGAGTCCAAGATAAAATTCCCTACAGAGACAATAGAGTGTATCGTACTGTATCGTATCATATCGTATCGTATCGTATCGTATCGTAAAGCCAACCATGTGCTATCGTTGCCTAAACCCAATCACATGCATGTGTTGGCTAGATTTAACCACGTGTGTTTGTTGTTGAAAGAAAAAAAAGAACATAAATTTGCAGTGTTGCATCGACGTAGTGCGTTTATTTTCAATGAGGCTATATGCAAACTGTAATCGAAGTGTATTTTGAAAACAGACAATGCAAGCAAAAGACTAACGTTGACACGGTGTCCCAGAACGCCAACAACCAACACATCCAGGGTAACTTGCATGTCATATCTTGACATGAAAAGTCCATGACCAAACATTGATAGGTGGCGAGGTCGGAGTGAGAATGTGTTGACCCAACCTGCATATTTTTTGTCTGGGCCCGACCCGAGCCTGAACCATAACAGACATTTGTGACATGGGGTCGTTCGTAAATTGTTGCTCCAAGCACTGTTGGAATAAACTGTTAAGCTATTCAGAGCATCAGCGACCGAGGCTCTGAGCACTCTGTTGGAGGAGACGAAGCAGCAGAGCGCCAAACATAGTAAAAGTAAAACGTTTAGAATATGGAAATTAGCATGAATATGGAATATTTAATTATAACGTGTTAGTTTCTTCTTCAGTGTTTTGTTTTCCTCTTCAGTGTTTTTACAGTTTTAGTTGGACTTGTGCACTGAAGGCAGAACAACATTTCTTCTGAATAGCTTCTTCATCTCTGTTGACTCACATGAAGTTTGCTGCCATGTTGGAGAGTGTTTCCATACCTTACTGTGTTCCTCCATCGTTTCTATGGATTCACAACAACTTGATCGATGTGTGTAACTGTATGATGTCACCGAAGCACGGAGTTGGAAACTCTCAAACTCTGTGAGAGACAGTGGGGAATATCAGGAAGCCAGGAGTGAGTCCTTACATGGGACGACATGGAAGCTGGTCATCATCACGCGTTGACGCTGATTTACTGCGATTCACTCCCATGGAGCTGGAACATTTAAGAGCATGTCTTTGCAACTCTGTGTGTTAGTGTGTGAGTGTGTGTGTGAGTGTATGTGGTAACTTAGCTCATTTCACAGAAAAGATTAAATCCGAGCCAGGTTTTATATTTTATTTATTTCTATATTTTTAGTTCTTTAGACACAGTGATCCCAGTTTGACGCAGCGGGGTCCGATTACTCTCCTTTCTCAACCCGCCTGTCTACACCCAGAATGGCATCACCACCCACCACTGACAGCTCATGATATAATGTCACCATGTGCTCTTACAGTGTCTCACTCCAGTCAAGCTTACAAAACACTGTCCACAGCAGTTCAGACAGTGTTTTGGGAATTACACATGATTTGGTAACTTTGGCCCCTTTTACCTTCTTTCTCTCTGAGGCTCAGGAGGCTCCGGTTAACCGTGTCGAGTTGCTTTTCACGCTCTTGTTAGCAGCTCTGCTTTGAAGTCTTCTGGGACCAGTCTGAGTCAAGTCTCTGTTCAATTAGAACAAGTCAGAGTCATGTATGAGGTCTTGTCAAAGAAAGTCCAAGTCGATTAACAAGTTTGTATAAGCAAATGGCAACTCCAGATTTACGTCTTCTGCTTCGCTGAATACTGAACATTAAAGTGCTGCAGCATTTTTTCTTTATAAAGCTGTATAAACAGCTGTCCTTTAAAGTACTCTAGTGATTTAGTATTGCACTTTAATAAAGCTAGAGGGTTGCAAGAAGCACATTTTTTAGCCATCACACCAGCGATACGGCGTCTTGTGAACGCGACATCTCAAGAACACCGTGACAGAATTTCTCTAAGTTGGGTACAAACATCCACTTGGACTCAATGATGAACTGACTGGTCAAAGTCACTGTGACCTGGTTCATTGCATTCTTGTGGACGCAATATCTCAAGAACACCTTGTGGGAATTTCCTCTAATTTTGCACAAACGTCCACTTGGACTCAATACGTGCGTTTACATGGAGCCATGTATTCCTTTTGCATTCGGGTTGGAAGCCCTACCCGAAAAGAAATGCTCCTTGTAAACACCTCAACCCAAATGAAAACAGCCAACCCGAAAGAAAATCTAATCGGGTGCACAGGGGTGGAATATTCCTTTTCAGAACCCGAATGGAAGAATTTTTCTGTCTTGTATACACCTCCTACCCAATTCCAGCCATTCCGGTCTTTCTGCGCATGCTCGTTTCCTTGCCCTTNTATCCAATCAGAAACCTTCTCTGCCCCAAACCTTGCGCGGACCCGAATAAAGGCGATTAAACTGATCTCCCGTGTAAACCCTCATTCAGAATGAATATTTCTCATGTAAACTACCTGGAAAAACTTTAATTCCGAATGATTTCATTCAGATTCATTTCATTCTGAATGAGAAGCCATCATGTAACCACACCCAATGATGAACTGATTAGATTTTGGTGGTCAAAACGTCAAGGTCACTGTGACTTTGCATCCGTCTGATTGTCATGAACATGATATTGTGAGAACCTTTGGGGCATTACTCAATGTTGGCTCAAACATCCACTCCACGTCCATTCATGGGTTATGGCCAAAAACGTGTTTCTGGCTGTAACACAAATGTCTAATAGGATAACATGATGAAGTGATGACATTTCATATCCAAAAGGTCAAAGGTCACCTTCACTGTGACATCGTAATGTTCTGCAAAAACACTTTTCTGGACATTATTCAACATCATATGTCAGGAACAAAGGGGGACACATTTGGCCAGATACTTAATTCGTGACACTAATCTTGGATGTCAGTCTGATTGTATAAATCTTCTGTGCTGCCGGTTTGAAGACATATGAAGCACCCATGTTTTAGAATTTGTAGCTTCTTTGCAGAAACATCCATATTTGAAGCAGTGTCAACTGTCGTGGCTACATATGAGTTCGGAGAGACATGGGTATAAACTGCAACTGCAGCTTGACTGATTTGCAGAGGCAAACAGCTGTGAGGCAATATTTCTAGTTTTGTCTTGGAGAAGTAGCTATACCCAGCCTATGAGTATGGAGTATGGGTCAGACCTGAAAAATACATTTCCCATAATGCATCTCACCAGCATCTTTTTGTTAGTCTATTCTGTAACTCTCTGTAAAATATATTTTCATTCCTCCAGTAAGTTGTAACACAGGCTCTCTGTTATGAATTTGCATTTTACAAGCCAGATAACATCCTGATGACATCACTTGAGATGACAGCTCCCTCCTGAGCCGTAATACAACCGATTTTCACAGGCTGAGTCCAGTATGATGAGTAAACTGTCTTTTCAAGTCTTTTCAATGCAGAGGCCTCATACAGTGATTCAAGATGTGCAGCAAGGCTTGCCTATCACAGTGTTATGGTTTTTTTTTTTTTTACTGTTCCAACATTTACCAGGCCAGCACTTGAGACTTTCTGATATTTTTGCTTTCAAGTCTAACGGCCAAAATACATGGAACACGGTTGCCTTGTGACACATCTGCCACAGCATGCCTGCAGCAGTACACATCCATTATAATCAACTGATGCTGCTACACTTGCCTGCGCAGGCACCACACTGCTCAACATTAATTTTACACAGCTGGTATATGTGTTTTTCTCTACAAGCAGCTCCGCAGCCCTCCAACAGGTAAAAACTACATAGAACTGTGTAAAAAAAACATTAATACAGTCTGTTTAAAAATTATTACAATTTTAACTTTATTGTACCAAAGGCAGTGCAAAGCAGCAGAGCTTGTGTGTGACTTTACATCTCACATCACATCAGTGTATCCTGTTATTAAGGCTGCTTTCACACCTGCCCTGTTTGGTTCGGTTTAGTCGAACACAAGTTTGTTTGACCCCTACAGTAAGTAACACAGCAATCACACTCAGGTGTGCACCAAAACAACCAGACCGAGACCTTCTTGAAGAGGTGGTCTCAGTCCGGTTATAAACAAACTCTGGTGCAGTTGGTTTGTGGTGAGAAGGTGTTCCGACCTGGATGTGAAGCAACTGCAGTCACATGACACATTGTTTGGGTTAAACATGAGCATGTTACAGTCCTGGAGGATTATTAATGTGCACCTCCTCCTGTACTGCCTTAATATGCACATTCAGCACATCCAATGCATCAAAACATTGTTTTCTAGTTGGAGCCGCGCCTCGTTTTCAAACTGTATGGTTTGACTAAAATGAACAATGACAGCAATATAGTCCACGATGAGCAGCGCTAAAATCAACCTGCGTAGTTGTCCCTCCATTGTGACATTAGAAAGTGTCACATTTATCTTGCAAGTGTACTCTTCTTCAACGTTTGCTTTACTTCCTGGATTTTTCCCACATGGAAATTCTGACCAATCAAGAGCAGCTTTCTCACACAAGGCATTTGATCTGGTCCGCTTGTAAATGCTGCCGTGAGAACACGAACCAACTCTAGGCAATTATACAACTTTGGAACACAAGTCCCTGATTCAGACCAAAGGAGATATAGTATAGCCTATGCTTCTAAACTCTCCATAACCAACTGCATGATCACTTGGCAAAACTCAATATACACAAAATGAGTCCTGCAGCAACCACACGCTGCAAAGACAGACTCTGTAGCAGGTATAAAACTCTGCTTCTCTCTGCCTACTTGACGCATCACGTCCATGCCTCATGTATTTCGGCCATAAAGTCTACAGTTAAGCTCCTAGCGCACTGGTATCTACCTGGTGAATTCAATTCATATAATTATTAATAATATAACTATTATAATTATTTCATGGTGTAACACAGCATACAAAGAAGGCAACTTTCCTGATCCTGTGTATTTTGTTATTTAAAGTTACAGCAGTAAATGTTACATTTAATCACATATTAAAAGCTTGACCTGAAACCGGGCTTTACCAGGGTGTTAAACTCATTTTAGCTCATGGGCCACATACAGTCCAGTTTGACCCCATGTGGGTCAGACCGTTGAAATCATTGCATAATTACCGATAAATAACAACACCTCAGAACGTTTCCCTTACTTTTATTGTAAAGAAGAACAAGCACATTCTGAAAACAATCCATTTACAGAACAGACAATAAACTGCCTAAGATGTCTTGAAAAAATAAGTGCAGATTCAACAGTACATCTCAGTTTTTCCACATTCAGTCAGTCTATGATTCACTGTGCATGTTCCCATACATTTCCATTTTTCCATACATCGGTCAGACGTAATTCTGGCATCACCACACCAAACTAGAGCAGAAGCTATTGAGGAAACAGATTAAAATATCGCCTGCCTCACAAACCATTTATAAATCACAGGTTTTGGCAGTGCCTTATCAACAGGGTCTCACCCATATTGTTTTAAGATAGAAGTCTGATACAGATTTTTGTACTTCTTGTACCAAAGCTGCTAACTGACAAGATTTTGCACAATTTTTTTTGTCTTTAAAAAAAGCCTGACACCTCTTAGTCTTCACAGTTGCATCAATATTATGTGTGCAAAGTCATCCAGTGAACCCTTTGGTGGGCCGGTCCTGTCCCATTGGCTTTGTGTTTGACACCCCTGGGATATACCAAGATAAAAAATAATGGGCTCCAGTATACAGCCAAAAAGATGCCAAATGCCGCTCTGTTCAGTGTTATCTGAAAAAGCTGATACTGGTCAAGGCATCACTGTTGATGTTCACTGTCTGAATCAGAAGGTGAATGTTTTATATTGCTATATAATATCTGTAAAGCCTTTACATACACAGGAGTGAAGTGTTATGTAATTGCAAAGTTGCTGCCGTATGTTGTTACACTGCTGCTGAATGGCCTCGTATGACGCCCGACTCTGGGCTTTAGCTGCTCTGTGAGTGTGCTGCCCACAGGAAGTTCCCACTGCTCTGGCTATCAGGGCGGAAAATGAGTGTTTGTCACCCACTTTAGTCACAACTCTCTCTGTCTGTCTCTCTCTAATGCACACATACACACACACAGAGTAATACATAGACCATGGATCATTGCCTCACATCCTTTTTCCCACAGCAGCAGAAGCAGACTAACAGGGATCTAACTGTTTAATTGAGCCTGAGCTGCTGGATTATTCTAGTTGTAGTTTTAGGAAGTCGGCTCAAAGACCCAAAGGATTTCATGAGAAAGTTTTTCTTGCTTTCAATTTGACATGCAGGTCATGTGGCTGTTGACTTTGATTCAAACTGTGTCAAAAACATGCGGAAATGTAACTTTGAATAAACGAACCGAAAGTGTTGGCAGTGTGTGAACAGGGTGCTTTTTCGATGCACCTGTCTTGTCATGCAATGATTTATTAATTTTTTAATTTCATTTTAAGACTGTAAAAAATGACATTAAAACACCAGAAGCCAGACTGTAACCGTTGGCAGCCAAATGAAGTATTCCTCTAATGCTGTGATGTGTCTTTTATAGGACAGTGTGAGTGCACATACCTTATAACAGATTACAAAATAGTCAATATAACTGAAGGCCCCTTCACACCTATCGTGTTTGGTTCGGACTTTTGGACTTTTCAGTCTGATCAGAACCAAACGGTTCCATACGGACCATGATCCAGACCAAACAGCCAAGCTCTGGTTTGACGAAAAGAGGTGGTCTCGGTTGGATCAAACTGAACCATAGTTTGGTTTGTTTCTGGTGTGAAAACATTTTTTGGATGGTTTGGACTTTTAGACCAATTACAGAAAGTTTTTGCAGGCAGTAGAGAAGTGTCTCAGTGCGTAGTGTGCGTCTGTGTGGTTTACGCCTCGTTTCCATTTACGTATGCGACTGGTGTCCGTAGATCCGTAAATATACGGATGATGCCTCCAGTGTCCAACGCAAGGAAGTGCATTTCTTAATGGATGGATAGAAACCTGATGGATTCTACCTGTAGCCATGTTAGCTAAGCTAGCAGACTGTCATACGGTCTCTCCAAAATCCACCGCAAAAGTTCATTTTTTTTTACGTACTTGAGGCAAATTCCGGACTGAAATATTATGAAGGAGAGGAGTCTCGCAGACATATCGGACATCACAGAGATTTCCATAGGAATGAATGGACTTCCGGTTGCCTAGTCTCCGTACACGGAAAGGAGGCGTTAGAGACAGAGAGAGATCAGACAGCTGGTTGCGATCAAAGCGGAAGAGATATTAGCAATTACGTTACCAAGTGGTTGTAAATGTACGTTTTAGGTTTCAGTTTGTCCGTGAACAAGGCAATATAACAAATGAGTCGTGGTAGCACACGGGTAGAGGAGACATCTTCATAAAGAGTCCGTTAGAAAGAAGTCTGACACTTTTCAGTTGTTTTCCAAGTAGATGAGAAAGAGAGGACAAGAAAGGACAGGAGAGCCCATCTACAAACAATCTATCCATCCATCCATCCATCCATCCATCCATCCATTTTCAACCACTTATCCAAAGCCGGGTTGCAGGGGCAGCAGGCCAAGCGAAGCATTCCAGACATCCCTCTCCCAAGCAACGCTTCCCAGCTCCTCCTGAGGGACCCCGAGGCGTTCCTGGGCCAGAAAAAATATGTAATCCCCCCAGCGTGTCCTGGGTCTGCCCGGGGCCTCCAACCAGTGGTATGTGCCCGGATCACCTCTAACGGGAGGCGACCAGAAGGCATCCTGATCTGATGCCCGAACCACCTCAACTGACCTCTTTGACGTGAAGGAGCAGCGGCTCAACTCCAAGCTCCCTCCGGATGTCCGAGCCCTTTACCCTATCTCTACAAACCATACGATTTGAAGTATGGGGAGACACAGGTCACGTTGGTGATGAGGACAGGAAGTAGGTGTGTCACGTATAGTTCTCTGACCAGATTAAATGAATTCCTACACAATGTAAAAAACAAAATGTGACTTTCAGGATTGAAAAGGCTCTAAGTTTCAATATAGTGGTTTCGAAATAGAGTGAGTGCGCACTAAGTGTGTACATGTCTCTGCCTTCTTGCATGCATGTATCTTCGTATGGTCCCTGTGGGTGTGAGCAGCACTTGCTCAATATAAGTTCAGCAGGTTTACGATCTATGTTTTATTTCTCCAGTGGAGCTTTCTCTCTGTTGATCACAAAGCATGAAAAAAGCAATAGAGAGAGCAGCAGAAGGCGATAAAGAAAAGAGAATTAATGAGTTTTGAAAAGGTTTTTGTGGGCGTCATGTGTGAAGCCAGAGTTGGTCGGTCAAAGGGGATGTAGAAATGTGTGTGATAAAAGTCAGCTGGCTCGAGGAGCTTTCTTTTTGTGGGAGTGACCTAATTTCAGCAGAGAGTAAAGAGGTGAAAAGTCGAAGGTGGCTTGATTCACATTAAGTTGAAAAAAAGAAAGGTTCTGCTGAAGGTCCTCTCAAGGCCAAGAAGTTGAGAACCTTGGGAAAGACAGAAAAGTCATGTCATGGTTCAAACCTGGCACAATTACAATACCATCCGAGACTAAGCTGGGCAATCTGCAGGATGCATGGTGGAGCTGATTAGAGCTGACAACATCTGTAGTGCAACGAGAAGACAAAGATCTGCTTTGGTTTACACAGAAATGAGCTGTGTCTCAGCGTGTGGGTGGGAGCATTGCACTGCTTTTTTTGTTGACTCGCAATATTTTCCTGTGGAAACTCAGTTCGATTGTCTGTTTTGCAATCTGTTATAAATTCACAAGGTTTAAGCTTTAAGTTTTCGCTCTGATTGTTTCCTGTCAGTCCCAGTATGCTGTATTTAAATTGGATTAACCATGCTGTCAAAGCTATACTCATTCATGGCATTTTAAAAGAATGACAACACAACCAGGCTGCGCAAGCAAGTAGTAAGGTACAAAATAATCAGACTGACGGGGGTCAAAATTAAACTTGTACAAGGATCATACAAATGCTTTAGGTTTCATCCTTTTTGCCATTTTCTTTATTGATTTTTCAAATATTTACACATGAGTGTGATTATTGTCCCCTGCAGGCTTATGTGGTTCATGGGAGACTGAGAATGGGACTCATTCCAGTGTGATCACTGTGAAGCAGGCTTTGATCAGAGAACAGTCATGCAGCCCAAAGCTACAGAAACTGTTGGCATGACGCAGCCACCAAAAGAAGCAAATGTTAGCCCCTCACAAACTGGGGCAACAACAAAAAATAAAGCAGTTACTAGAATAAATAAAGAGCTCAGTGGTACGTATTGAGTTTTTCAATATGTGTGCAAATGTATAGGTTCGATTTGGATTTAGTTGCCTCAACTCCCTGCCAACCTCCATTGGTTTGCTGCACTGTTTTCGTGGGAGGAGACGATGGGAATGAAAGACAAAAATTAAGTTCTGATAATTAAGATTTCTCACTAAAATAAGTGCTTTTTGGATCAAGGTAGACGCCACATTAAAGGGATGGTTCAGATGATTTGAAGTGGAGTTGTATGACGTATTTATCTATAGTCATGAAATCATATAGACAGCATGCTTCCAGTTATAAGAAGCAGATAGGAGTAACCATAGATATCATATACAGTAGATACTTCGTTGACGGCTTTGGCCCGTTTCAGCGATGCATCAACGTCACCGCCATCTTGGGGAGGTCACGGCCGGCTTGCTAGTACTGTTGTGTATGGAGATAAGTCTTCAGCAAACTCGGCGTGCTCACTCAAAAGTCTCAAAGTGTGATTGGGTGCCAGTCCAAAAAATTACAGCAAAGCGGAAAAACCCGACAGCACTCACTAATAAGTATAATACTTTTTAATATAGTGAATTGCACAGCAGCAGTCGAACGGACACGTTTCAGCTCATAGCCGTCCTCAGCGTTAGGAAATGGCCACTTTAGATTGAAAATACAGACAGTACTTACTGACCCTCATGCCGACAAGAAGTCCAGTGTATTTTTTTAATCCACGAAACTCGTTCGGGGTATCAGAGGATAAGAGTCATCTATGATTATATATATCTATGGGAGTAACACCACGGAAGCTAAGCTATATATGGTTGTGGATGGGTGTCAGCAGTAGGCTACCCCTGTCCACCCTTGTTCTACTGTTGAGAAAATGTAGTACCAAAGGAGAGGGGTTATATGACAGCAATGTATACAGGTGAATATATTCTAAATGAAGTGCACTGAAACTGATATTGACTTTTTTTTTTTCTTTTTAGGTGGCCGTTTGTATTGCTAACCCCCGTCCACAGCGATACATTGCTGAGCTTCTGTGTTGGTACTCCCACCTGCTCCTCCACCCTCAGGGCACACCGACCTTGTTCTACTGAAGGTAAAACACTGACCATGGATAGGTATTTCATACAAACCCACTTGTAAAAAAATTGAAGTATCCCTTTAAACACCGACCCTTCACTCAACAACTCCACCAGGTCCTCCTCCTTTTCTATAGTCCAAGAGAACTAACGCCAGAATTCCACTGGATGCATGTCCGTTGCGGAACGGCTGCGCTGGTTATCTGCTGTGTGCTCCGCCGTCCATCAACACGCACGGGCTGTGTTTCCTGTGCGGAGCAATGCAGCTCTGCCAGACAGCGGGAGTCACGGGGACCCACGAGATCTCGTGAATTCACGCATAATCGCGCGATTTAACAAGATGTAGTTTCTATAAACAGAACCACAAAACCAGAGGAGTAGTAGGAAGACATCTCGGTGCACCTCCATGATTAACATCTCCTCGTCCATGGTGTCAACGGGGTGAAATGACGTCTGAAAACCTCTGACCTGTTGAC
>NC_065515.1:3945507-3956367 GCF_006386435.1 Epinephelus moara
TTCTGACCAATCAAGAGCAGCTTTCTCACACAAGGCATTTGATCTGGTCCGCTTGTAAATGCTGCCGTGAGAACACGAACCAACTCTAGGCAATTATACAACTTTGGAACAAAATTAGTAATAGCAAGCGAACTCTAGGTTTAAAAGCACCCAAACATAAGACGGCTCAAACTGAGTTTTATGACCACCTTACACCAAGCGTTCGCGATCACAGGAGCGCGTCCAAACTCTCAAGATTTTATTCGGACATTGAAAATTTTTCTGTGACACTGAAATCCCTTGAAAAGTCATTAGGTGTGAGGCCAGCATTACTTTCAGGTGATAGAACAAAATGAAAAGTAACCTCTAGATAGTCAGTATGTGAGTTAATGTTTCACCACTCCTCAGATCCACCACTCCCGTCCTGTTTCATTCTCTTTCCACTCTGTCTTTCTGGAACTAGCTCTCCAGAGGGGTTTGGCGTCCCACAGCCGCAGTGTTTCATTGCCTCCGTACTTTACCTCTCAACAGAATTATTTTTCATCACTGGGTTACGACCGTTCTGAGCCTGAAGACTCTCAGCTCAGATACATCATCTTCTCACTGATCCCCCAACAGATTTGAAACACAGCTTCATCTGAACTGTCCAAACATTGTGGTTTGTTCGGCAGAAAGAGACAGTGAGCAAGAATGGCAGAGACTTTGAAAGGTTCATCTGCTATATAATCAAAAAAACAACTAATAGATTGCAGTGCAAGGGTGTGTTTTCTATTTTGAGGCGACACTGAGAAAACAGACTCTCCAAATGTTGCTTTCCCAACATGAAACTAACTATGGTGGCCCCCAGCAAAGCCTCTTCATCCAGACCCCAGCAAAGGCACTAAATTTGATTTAACCCTGAACATCTACCAAACGGACAGATTAGGAGTTGGTACACTCTGCTCATGTTTCCTACTCAACCTCGAGGGCAAATATGGTCCTTATTTTTGATTCCCTGCGCACTTCACTTCCCTTGCTGACTTATTTTATTAGGCTTTACTCGTTAGTGGGAATTTTAACGTAATTCACATCACATTTATTTTCATTCACATATAAACCTTGCATCCCCGTCCAACAAATAGCCATAGATGAATGGAGTGTTTTGGATAAGTTCACTTTACCCTGGATTCCAAGAAAGCCACTCGATCTGGGTGAAATAGCACTGCAACATTTTTCAAAATATCATCTGGCCTTTTTAATGGGTGTGGACGGCCCAAATGACTACCACGAATCCCTGAGCATTTAAATAATCACTGTAATGTTTTAAGTTTTCAATTTAGAGTATGTTACTGTGATTGACCACTGGCACCTGAACATACTTGCCCTGGAGCCATAAACCCCACCTACTGATTTATACAGGCTGAAGAAAAGGCTCAGAATGCTTTGGGCAGTGTTTTAGCTTTAGCCACGTTAGGAATGTTCAACACTCACACAATCACAGATAGTGCACCTCAGTAATGAAAAAAAAACCTGGGTACAACATAAAGTAAAAAAAGGACACTTTGGTTCACAAATCACAAACTGTGGCCCCACAGAGAGCTGCGAGGCCTGTATGAGAGCTGGCAGGACTATCAGGAACGTTCTGTCCTGTTACTGTTCAGCTCAACTTCCCAACACACACAGCAGAGACCGAGACAAAAGGGCAAAAGTGATGAGCGGAGAACAAAACAGAGAGGGTCGGACAGAGAGTAAGCGATCCATGCAGTGAAGAGCTTGCCTGATTGAAAGCAGAGCAATGGCTTAAAGATCACTGGCGAGGTGGAGGCCACAGTGTCAGTGTTCTTGTCTCAGAAACATATTTTGAAGCTAAAACAAAAATGAAAGAAGAATATCAGCAGAACGCTGAATATGAAACTACAGCCAGCTTTGTAGTTAGCTTAGCTTAGCACAAAGACTGAAGACAAAGGGAAACAGCTAGCCTGGTTCTGTCGAGGGTAACAAAATACCGCCTACCAGCACCTAGAAATCTGAACAAAAATGTCTAAAGCGACAGTTCACTCCCAAATTAAAACACATATTTTTCCTCTTATCTGTAGTGCTATTTATCAGTTTAGATTGTTTGGGTGTGAGCTGCCAAACTCAGAAATCATGGCGTGGTCACTCAGGATAATCCACAGACCTTGTTGTGAGCAGTTTCATGTAGGAATTATTTTCTTTACTACACCTACCAAGCGTATCACTTCACAGAAGGACATGTGCATCTACTCATGGATGAGAGACTTGAGCTTGTGACAGCACGAGATGTAAACATTGATGGCATCCCCACCAGCTGGATTGTAATGTTTGCTAGCTCGTGGTGCTAGGTGAGCTAGCAGTAGATGCACACTTCCCTCTGTGCAGTGATACGGTTAGCAGGGGGCTCGTCAAGCCTCGTTGAGACATCCACTCCCCTACAGTCAATGAACAGCAGGTTCGCTTGTACTACTATTAGTTATTACTTCATTGTAAAGAAACAAAAAATGAAAGCAAACAACAGTAATGACATGAATCCCAATTATTTTGGGGGATACAGCCTGCAAGCTAGCAGGTTGAACTAAATGTTTCGCTACCAGCATTATATTATTAGTGTTGATGAATGCTGACTTGCTTGATAAAAGTCTGTACAGATCGAGTTGGTACAAATTACTTATCATTAGTTTGCGCTACTTGCTTCATTGACGTCACAAATAAAATGATTTAAGAATTTGACAAAAGGGGGTGAATTCATAGCATCCTCCATCTTTCTCTTCTTTTCCTTCCTTTGTATACTAACGGCACTGGACAGTTGCATCACTGCACAGAAGGAAACGTGCATCTACTCATGGATGAGAGGTTCAAGCTTGTGACAGCACAAGAATAAAACATTCATTCCGTCCTCCTTGGCTGAGCTGTAACGTTAGCTAACTCAAGAGAGCTTGCAGTATGAAACTATTAGTTACAAAGTTATTGCTGCTATTTGACATCTTGCGCTGTCCTGAGTACGAACCTCCTGTCCATGAGTAGATGCACACTTCCTCCTGCCATCTAGTTCCATTATATTAGAGAGAAGGCAAACATCTTTACACCGTATATCTCCACCACTCAGCAACTCACGGCAAAACATCTAGATCGATAGATAGCACTACAGGTAAAGCCCAGTTCAGACCAAAGATTCGCGACAAGACCAAACCATTTTAGAACGTTGGGAAGAAAAGTTGCAGCGATGTGAACTGTCCGTCTGAGCTCCTCTGAGGCCAGCTGATAGTGTCACCTGCAACTCCGCTGGCCAAATCGCCGGCAGCTGGTTTTAGGATGTACTGTAAAGCACGTCGCCTGTTTCTACAGCCAATCAGCTTGTAGTGAAGTCCGCTGATCAAGTCAAAATGACCACAGGTGGCGTGTTTGCTTGTTGCAGCAGGTGCTCCGTTGCTGCCGAGCCTTCTGCGCCCATCCTCATGGTGTGCCAGTGTCGCTGTATATGCTAACGCCCTCTACACACACACACACACACATTCTCACTAACTGATTAATTGGCAGCGATTATTTGTATTATTGCAGTGTACTGATTATGATATGATTACAGTCCATCTGATGCTCGTTTTGTTTATGTTTCTTGTCATTTAATCACTTTTACAAATGCAACTGCAGCCAGTATCTCACTGTCATGATCCTTATTCATATTATAAGAAGCTACAAATTATATTCAGACACAAAATAAGCCAGAAAAGATGGAAAACAGAACAGCAGTACAGAGAGTTGCATAGAGATGATACACCATCTCATCTAGTTGCATTGGAAGTAGTTGCCCGTTTCAACTTGTCTCGCCATGAATCTTTGGTCTGAACTGGGCACATGAGAATATGTTTTTCTTATTTTGGGGGGAAATGTCTCTTTAAGTATTAAAAGAACAACTTGTGGTTTTACAGAGGGTTATGAGCCTGAGTGCGGACACATAAGTGGTATAGGACTCTCATCCAAAATGTCAAATTTCATGAGCTGTCCCAATAAATTCTTTGGTATTTTATCACTTTTAGCAAACAAATGCAATATAAGATGCACATGTCTGTATACATGCAGATGTCTGGGGAAAAACACATTTATACAAGCAAACAGGCGGAAAAACAGTGGTTATGTAGTAAATGTGAACAGTTTTAAGAAGGAGAGAATTTAGATTGTAAATAATTCCAGTGGAATTAATTTAGCTGGTATTTTACTGCTGCCTACATCGTGTGTGATCTCCATATAGAGGCCAGGCATGCACTCATTTTATAGGTGAACCACTAAGAGGCTTAATTGAACACTCGTGCCTCAGCTAACACATAAACACATTAGCACTCAGGACGCAGATAAACACGTAAACATAAATAGCTGAGTTGTATATTGTGGAATAAGGGAACGATTAACAGAACGTTTACATTCATTTTATCGTGTTTATTCAGGAAGGGATGATGTGTCAGCTGTGATGATGGTCAAAAGCTGTTCGAAGGAGCCATCTTTAATATTTTATTGCTTTATTCTCATCATGTATGTTGTGGAGGGCGCTGCGCATGTTTCACAGATGTTCTGTTTTATTCAACTGCACTTTGATATCTTGCTCAGTATTGTAATGAAAGCCACAGAATGGGAAACATTATTGGAAGATATTTGTCAGAGGAATGAGATCCACATGGGATCTGGATCCAATCAGAATCAAACTCTTGTTTGTTTGCGCACTGAGAGAGGCCGAATCAAACCGCCATCTGATTGATTATTAATAGACTTAGTCATGTGTTTAAAGAAAGAATATGTGTGTGTGTGTGTGTGTGTGCATGCACGTGTTTGTGCGAGTGCTATCTTAGCCGGGACAAAGTATTGAAGTTGGCGCAGCAAAAGTTTCAAGACATCGCCAAGAAAATAAACAAATTCTGGAGGGGATGATGTTGTATTTTTTTCTGTTAAATAATAAGTTGTCACGAAATAGACCACCACCATTACCAGAGGTGTACTCACTCCTCTCCCTCCACATTTTCTTCCCTCTCCAAACCTACTCGCTCTCATTTTGACTCTTGATTCAGTAATGAATGCTCACCTAATTCAACACACATTGAGCAACATGACATACTTTACTTTTATTTTTTTTACACTTCATTTGTGTGTGTGTGTATGTGTGTGTGTGTGTGTGTGTGTAGTGTGGACCCAGGGGCTGTTTGTCTGACTTCACTCTATCATGACTCTGACCCAAAATGTAATTTAATTCAAAACATTCAAACAATCATTTCAGGACACAAATATGGCTCCAATGAAACTTAATGCTCTAATCCCCAAGGTAACAGAACGGTTGAGTCGAACCTTCAGCGCCGTGTTTACAGTCACACACACACATACGAGTCTGTGTAGAAGATTACGGGGCAAAGTTGCCAGAGTTTTTTCTGCTCAACATGTAACTGTCAGAAAGTATCAGTCAACACAAACTTTAATGGCAAACCTCAGTGTTGCGCAATTATGGATCCCACCAGCTTTCTGGGCAGAAGATCTGTAACCAGCCTGCCGAGGGTGGCGTCCTTGTTGCTGTGTTAGTGACTCCTGCTGGTTGGTGGAGAGTTTGTACAGAATGAGGAAGGACATAGCGTGATCTTTTACAAACGTAATGGCCGCCTGGTGAGGCTCCTCTTTGACAGGTGAGAAGAAACAACTCATTTGGCCTCGTACACTAATCAGTCTTGAGAAGAAATTTCTGACATTCACCAATGTTTTCCTATCTGGGGTTTGTTCCTCGGTAAGAACACAATCTACACACACATTAAAGAGCACGCTTTCTTCAGTTCTACAGATAAATAATATTATAGGATTTAAATTCCAATAGTATTTTATATTTTATAATATAATGCCTCCGCACCAGCAACAGCTTTGGCTGGGGGCAAAATGATTTCATGTTATTCAATTATTTCTGTCCGCATCCCATTCTTGTGATATCTCAAGAACACCATGAGGGAATTTCTTCAAATTTGGCACGAACATCCACTTGGACTTAACCATAAAATTATTACATTATGGTGCTCAAAGATCAAAGGTCAAAGTCATGGTGACCTCGCGTCTGTCACCGTCCTGTGAATTGCATTATTTGAAGAATGCCTTGAGGGAATTTCCTAAAATTTGGCACGGACGTCCACTTTGACTCAGCGATAAACTAATTGGATTTTGGTGGTCAAAGGTAGGGCTGTACCTGACTCACAATTATGACAGTCAAATCAGATTTGACCATTTAATACAAATATTCAACGATTCCTTTTTTTTTTTTTTTTTTTTCATATAAAGTTTTTAAGATTGAACGGGGCCCAGCAGGACGTTAAGTGTGACAGCGGCATTCATGTAATATAGTATACAAGCTAACTGTGCTAACGACGGATAGGAAATGTGCAACAAACTTTTTTGCCGATACTAGATAACAAAGAAAAGCAAGAGACTGTGTAGTATTAAGTATCTGTGAGCTTCTCAGCAGAAGAGAGAAGATAAAGTTATCTCAGAGCTTACGATGGAAAGTTTGTCCACAGCTGTCTGTATCAAAGCGTAGTGTTAAGATCAAGATAACTCGCTCTGCAGCTAAATCTGGGGGCCAAAACGTGCTCAAAAGTACGCTGCACTGCACACTGACTAGCAAAAAAAAGGAAATCCACTCGAGGCAGTCTCGGTCGACTGAGTGTTCTCCGACTAATGATTCAAATCTCTAACTTTCAAGGGGCGGCCCTCGTCAAAGGTAAAAAAAAAAAAAAAATTAGGTAGAATTACAGCAACATGCACGACATGTGACAAGAAAGTTCCACGCAGCATATTGGTACGTTGATTTTAAAAAGTTTAGTATCATCCATCCCAATTGCACAGTGCGCTTTGTAATTGGGTCGGATCCAGATTGGATCATGTTCCCACCACAAACGAACCACTGTGGAATATGTTATTGACTAGTATTTCATGGTCAATCGTTTTTGAGACATGTCCCTCAAAACCGCAAACATATCAACCTGCTGGTGGTGCCAGAAGAACAGTCAGGGGATCACCAAAGTCAGTAGGATTCATGCTCTTGACTCCATAAACATCTGTACAAAGTCTCATAGGAATTTGTGCAATTGTTTTGAGGTTTTTTGAGTCTGTACCAAAGTGGTGAACCGACTGACCGCCCAACTGACGGACAGAACAACACTGGCTGGAGCCTAAAAATGCAAAAACAACATAAGAAGGGTGAAAATCTTGGAGGACTTCCATCAGTGAGAATGCCGCAGTGCCAGGGAAATGCCCCGCCACCGCCACAATGTCTGATATACGCTGTTTCATAAAAGTAATGGGCTCACCACAGCACCAAATTTCCTCACATCCCATATGTGACTGCCTGCATGCATGTCCGCATGTGGGCTTGTGTTGCGATGTTTGTGCCCGTGTGTATGTACTGTAGGTCTGAAACAGGAAAATGAGGGAAAAAAACACCACTTTAGTAGATCCTGTGTGTGGAGGCCACTGACCACAGACACACCACAGAGTGAGAGGAGCTCCACCGCAGGCTGCAGGGTGAAACAGGAGAGGTTTGAGCTGACCGGGCACCCAGCAGTCACCAGCACTGTGGCAAAAGATCCATAGAACAAGATTGATAACATGGCTGTCCGATGCATATGTGCACATACACACTCATGCATGCAGGCACACATCCACCTCTCTCATCTGGCTGACATATGTCCTCTTGTTGCAGTTTGCACACAATCAAACACAGCAACGTGAGAAGATACGAGCTATTCTTAAGCCCCGTTTCCACCAAACACTTTCGGTATGGTACCTTTGGAACCAATAGTAACCCTTCAGACATGGTACCTAGACCCTAGCATTTCCGCTGCAAACAGTACTCTTAAATCTGGGCGTTTTATATGGTGTGTTATCGTCCACAGAACGAGACTGCACACCAGCATTTTCAAAACAAAATAAAACAGGCTGCAGTGAGAGTCTCTCTCCATGGGATATTTGAAAACGGCGGGTTTGTGCATTTAGTCCTTCTCAGGCAAGCTCAGGGGTTTAGTATTGCTGTAGCCCACAGGAACGACGCTCAACAGCGCTTTTTTTTTTCTCCGAGTGATGATTAGACACACGACGCTCAACAGCGCTTTTTTTTTTCTCCGAGTGATGATTAGACACACATAACCTGGCCCAAATTAATATAAATTTTTAAACGATTGAAGAAAGAAGAAAAACTAATGGAACGGTCAAAGTTGTCACAGTGAAATTTAAGGTGTGCTGATGGATTCACGTCGTCAACTCATGCATTGAGTAACATTACAAGTTAATGTTTCACCTTAAAAGTTGCCGGCAGTCGGTCTAGTGAATGAAGTTATTTTTTCTGAGACTCCAGCTGCTGTGAGAGGCAGCAAAACATCCTTTCATTTTATAGTTACAGTTTACTAATAAAACTCTCCACAGTATGAACAGTGGTTACATGAGCCTCAAAACCAGACACAACTCAGCCCTGAGCAGAGTGACCGTCCTCTACTGACCAATCAGACTGCAGTGTTCACAGCTCCACCTTTTAGTACCAGATCTGTGTGCTAGGTACCCCAACAGAGGGGGGACCAAACATGGGGACAGTCAGGAACAGTTTTATTGGTACCATCCACAACTTTTCACTGTGGAAACAGGAAAAAAAGCAGACCGAATTGAACTGAACTGCTCAGTGGAAACAGGGCTATAATGAGTGCAAAGTCTTCATAAGTGCAGTGGTACTTTTTCTTCCCTGTATCATTAGCTTCCATACAGATAAACCCAGGATTGATATGCTACAGAGGCCAGTAAGCACCTCTGCTCTCCCAGCGAGCGCACACTAGACCAGAGGGGCCAATAATTCAGGGATTACCCAACTTTTTCAGTTCTATTAATCTTTAACAATAAAACATGATGCACTCCTATGACTCATTCATTACTTTATCAGCTGCAATCATCAGGGGCTTGTAGGGGAGTAAGGAAGGGTGACAGAACCCAAAAAAAAGAGTGATCGTGAGGTGAGGGATAAGAAGGATAGCAGGATTCCCAGGAAATGAAGATACAGGCAGTAGTGGCCTGTGGAGAGAGGAGCGGGGGGGTGATGGAGAAAGGGGATTGAGAATCGGAGGAGGAGGGAGGGCTGAAATCAAAACCATATGCAGGCTGAATCTCCAGTATTGTTCCCAACTCAAACCAGCTGTCCGCTCTTGGCTTATCCATCAAAATAAACATTTTCTCGATGGCCACGAGCTACACTGGCCTGTTAGTCATTAAAGAGCTGCAGCCTCACACTCACTGGATTACAGCACACACCAACAAACTTAAAGGAATTTGAATATTAAAAAATGCAATATTTTCTGTGCATCCATAACGTGCACTTAGATTTTTCATATGCAGAGGTACATGTTACAGTCGGAATCACTGAGAGATGATCAAGGGACATATGTTTCCTGCACGCTTGTTTGTTTGTTCCACAACGACCTCGCCTCTTTTATAGCTGTTCAACCTGAGTTTACTGGCTCAAGGTCAAAGCATTCTGAAGCAATTACTCCAGGGCCCTTGAAGATGAATCACACATTTGTTTTGCTCTTTGCTGGCTTCGTTGCTGCCATTAAAGTTTTCATCAATTTACAAACCACTGCGAGCACTTCAAAGGCTTCCTTCAGCTGAATGAGTCTGTGTCGAGGGTCTGTGTTCGGTCTGTTCGTGCATGCCAAGTAACCTGTTGCCAGTGAAGTCAGTGCCTCAGAACTCAATCACTTAGCTGTCTGTGTAGCTTCTGATCTGCAGGATCTCCATGGACAGATAAAGAGGGGGAAGTGAACGATGGGTTGTGGAAGCTGCTTTCATGTCTTGTTGCATTTCTATTAATCACTTTATTGTTTTAACAGCGAGCATCTGTTAACACATATACTGTTTGACGGGGGAGTGTGTGAGGTCAGAGCGGGCGCCACATCTCAAAAAAGTGGGTCTACGTATGGGTTCCTAATGGTTGATGAATTTTATTGCACTGGAAATATGAATCTTACTCTGTATAGTCAATTATACAGTAAATAACAGCCATAATCACTTTAGGTCTAAGCTCCACAGAATAACCTTGAAGTCCTCACAGAATTTTCCATCCATGTTTTGACGTGTTGCTGCATGACACAGGATGTGTTTGGGCTGCAGTTAATTATAAAAGGAACTCGATTTGAATTTTAACAAGAGCTCAAAAGTAGATTTAAGCCACTTGAACTGCAACCACAGTATTTAGAGAAATGGAAACATTGTTTTTGCAGACACCCAAATATGCAAGTCTGACCTATTTTACTGCTGCTAGTGCTGCTAATGCTAATTAGCTTCACGCTGCATTGATGATTTTTTACTTTACACATAAGCCCGTTTCCACCAAGCAGTTCAGTACAGTTCGGTACGCTTTTTTTCCGTTTCCACTGTGAAAAGTTGAGGATGGTACCAATGGAACCGTTCTGTACGTCCCCATTTTTGGTCCCCCCTCTGTTGGGGTACCTAGCACACAGATCTGGTGGAGACAAGTGGAGCTGTGAACACTGCATTCTGATTGGTCAGTAGAGGAGTCAATAGTCACTCTGCTATCGTGGAGAGTCTTATTAGTAAACTGTAACTATAATATAAAAAATTGTTTTGCTGCCTCTCACAGCAGCTGGAGTCTTAGAAAAAATAACTTCATTCACTGGGCCGACTGCCGGCAACTTTTAAAGTGGAACGTTAACTTGTGATGTTACTCAATGCATGAGTTGATGACGTGAATCCATCAGCACACCTTAAATTTCACTGTGACAACTTTGACCATCACTTTAGTTTTTATATGACAGACACTTTTAGTAATGAGTGGATCTTCAAGCGTTTATGTCAGAGATGGGATGTGAAGGT
>NC_065515.1:3958551-3958706 GCF_006386435.1 Epinephelus moara
AACTACATAACGCCCTGGACACACCGGACGCGTTAGTGCCGTCCGGTGTGTCCAGGGCGAAGCCTAATGGCACGGGTGTGTGGATGTCTGTTCATCTTTTCGTTCATGTCCTTATTAATGCACACTTTATAACTTGCTTGTTGGATTTATTAAAA
>NC_065515.1:3958761-3999575 GCF_006386435.1 Epinephelus moara
GGTGTGTGGATGTCTGTTCATCTTTTCGTTCATGTCCTTATTAATGCACACCTTTATAACTGCTTGTTGGATTTATTAAAAACGAACGAATGAAAACTAAATGTCTTTGAATATCTTTATTATCATTTAAAAACGAAAATTTAAATGACTGGTAAAAATAGATTATGACCGGATTTTTATGACCCTGACGGTGAAAATGACCGGCGACAAAAAAGTCTAGCGCAACGTCTGCTTGGGACTTACTTGAGACTTGAAGGTTGAAGCTATAGTTGGTAATGTTGGAGAGCTAGCAAGATTTGAAAGCGGCACCTCCTCTAAGCTCCGCCCCCTGCTCCCCCTCCCGTCAGTGCTCCATCCACAGCCACAAGCCCAGACATGCCTGGACACGCATCCTGCACAGCAGTAGAAGTCAGCAGAGCAGCGGAGAGCCGAGTAAAATAGCAAATCCCTCCAAAGCAAACAAATAATTACCTGTCCAACAGAAAGACAGCAACCTCTGCATCACTTTTCAGGCCCTTNGAGAGCCGAGTAAAATAGCAAATCCCCCCAAAGCAAACAAATAATTACCTGTCCAACAGAAAGACCAACCTCTGCATCACTTTTCAGGCCCTTCAGCTCCCTCAGTTGTCTCCACCGTTCAAAAGCTGGACTGCTGTTGATGTCTGGTTTGTCCTCTCGCTTTATCCAAAGTCTTTCCTGCCTCTAACTTTCTTTTCTCAGCCTGTTTAGTGGGGTGAGCCGTTACAAGTAACACTGAATTGGTGCTTTTGGCCGCATTTTCTCTGCCATTGTTCAGCAAACTCCTGCTAACTCGGTATTTCTGCTGAGGAGTGTGCTGAATATTTCCGGCAACGGTGACATGTGATGAGTGCATGCAGGGAGGAGGGAGGGAGGGACGGAGGGGGGCTCAGGCAATATAGGACATGAAGGCATCTGATTGGTTCTTTCCATTCGCACCGAATGGCAGGAATTGGTCAGAGTTTTTACAGGCCTGCAGCTGCCACAGAGGTCTGATTTTTTTTCATTCCTTTTTCTGAACACATTATGTATTGACTATTCTCAGGGTGGAAGGACCATTTTACCCAGTATAACAAAAAGTGTTTCTGAACAGGATTACCAACTATAACTTTAAGACTTGAGACTTACTTGAGACTTACACATGTGTGACTTGGTCCCATCTCTGGTTTATGTATATTATTTTTTTATATATGTAATTATGAATTAATTTTGGCTGGGTTATGTGAACTGCATACATTCAAATCTGCACTCGGAGAAGAAAAAAGAGCGTAGCAGAGCGTCGTTCCTGTGGGCTACAGCAACACTAAACCCCTGAGCTTGCCTGAGAAGGACTAAATGCACAAAGCTGCTATTTTTAAATATCCCATGGAGAGAGACTCTCACTGCAGCCTGTTCTATTTTGTTCTGAAAATGTGGGCATGCAGCCTCGTTCTGTGGACGATAAACAAGGTGCAGACTTCCATCTATGAGGAAATACAGCAAGTGCTGGACGGAGCAGTGAGTGACAACAACCCCGCCCACATTTAAGAGGACTGTTTGCCATGGAAGCGTTAGCTTCTAGGTATCATGTCTGAAGGGTTACTTTTGGTCCCAAAGGTACCATACCGAACATTCTTGGAACCCATCGGCTGTATTCGGCGTCTGACTTCCGGCAGACGGCGATACAGCCTCTGGGGGCAGACCCCCGATTTTTTGGCATTCCAGTTTGATTTGGGCGGAGGAGGCGAATTTCCGTTTCCAACTTCCGTTTATATATAAGTAAATATGCTGAAACATTGTGATGGATTCAGAGTTTGCAGTGACGGCAATTATGTTCCGCCGCGTTAGTTCACCGCACGGACCGTTTAACGTGGCAACAACTGCAGCCGACTCAAACGTGATTGGTCAATATCACACGGACTACAAACACCCTACAACCGGAAACCAGGGCTCTTCCGCTCTTCTTCCGGAGGCAAGATCTCCGGGCTTTGCCTACAGACTCTACATTCACTGAATGTAGAGTCTGTATATAGAGACTACATACCGAAAGCATTTGGTGGAAACAGGGCTTTAGTTTTGCAGGCATTTGGTCATTAATCAAAGTATCTGACAAATTGAAATTTGAACCTGCATATGGCACTAGAAGAATCATCAGAGTCAGCGGGAGTCATCCACTTTTGTCCATAATTGTCTGCACATAATTTCATGGTGCATGTTCAGCAGTTTTTTAGTTGTTACAGTCTGGATCAAACAGACCAGAATGTCACTGCCATTTATAGAGGCATGCTGCTAACATGGCTAAAAATAAACTGCAATTTATGTTCAAAATATTATCACAATGAATGACTGAACTACTGGCACGTGCCACAACACTGCACACACTGTAATACTGATAAAAATCAAAAGGGCTGCAACAGTGTTGCTGAGCCAGAAACTAAATATAGCCTTTACATATCGGCTGCAGCAGCACTTAATCTCACTGTACATGCATGCACACACAGACACACAGCAGTCATGTATGCAGGCCTTATTCAGGGATCAACACAGTTAACCACAGTCAACTGCAAGCCTAAGAATATAACACACACACACACACACACACACACACATCTGACAGCACTAATAAGGGAAACATAATACACACACATTCTGTGGTTTGCAGATGCTCAGGGAAGAGAAGGTCCTGACAGTAAACTGATGCTCTGACGCTCTCAGACATCTGGCCTCCCCAGATAAACTTAAACAACCTCAGTCATAAATACACAGCGCCATGCACAGCAGACATGACAGAAGACAGAGGTGTTGTTAAAGGAGAGAAAGATGGGGATAACACTGCAAAGCAAAATATAAGACAGGTGGGCAAAGAGAGTAGATGCTAAAACATTACATAGAAGAAAGGGTTCGGGCAGTAATGAGAAAATAAAAAACAAGTGGACGCAGTACAGAGAATACTTATAGGCTACATAAGAGGAAGGGGGAGTAAAACACACAAAGAGGAAACAGAGGAAGGGTGACTCGGTGCCTCCTGCAGCAGAGGAGTTTCACGTTTCTCTCAGAGTCTTTTGCCACTGTCTATTGTCCTACTGTCCATATGTTTCCTACCATCAAGCGGTTATGTGTCAGACAGAGTTATGCTAACGGGACCGGGACTAGCTTCTGCCAACAGACAAGGGCGTGCAGGCCGGACAGTTTGGGTGGCCTTGTGCAATCACTGTGCAGCATCCTTCCTCTCGATACTCCACC
This sequence comes from Epinephelus moara, assembly GCF_006386435.1. Classification (NCBI taxonomy): domain Eukaryota; kingdom Metazoa; phylum Chordata; class Actinopteri; order Perciformes; family Serranidae; genus Epinephelus; species Epinephelus moara. The sequence goes on from NC_065515.1 coordinate 3,962,002, forward strand.
GTACATTAGCGCCGTGTCTGTTTTGTCTCAGCATTTGTGAGATGACGATAGATTAAAAAGTGTTTATTTCTTGTTGTTTGGTGCTGAGGGGCAGGGCCGGCTGTGTTTGACCACTGAGCTGCTGCATATCCCCCTGAAGGCTTTGCTGTGTCCAGTGCCAAGAAAAGCAGCAAAGGCTTTAGACCTGCAGAGGCCTTATCCTGCTGCCTCACAGGACTATACGTGAGTGTGAGCTGAGCATGTGGAGCATTCTGAGTGTATCCACCTTTGTGCACATGTTTCAGTGAGGAGATGGACGAAAGGAGTGTGAGTCTGCATCCATGTGTGTGGTGAACACATTTGTTGAGGGATTTGAGGAGTACAGTTTATCCCAGGTTTAGGCCACGTTAACCCTCTCCTTCCAGAAATGACCTCATCATGCTGCTCTCTCTCAGACAGGACAAACAGGCCCACTGCATCACATGACTAAGAGGTAGTGAATAGCGTCTAAGTCAGTTGAATTTCACACATAGATTGCTGCACAGTTCACACACACACCGTAAACATCCTGTGGTATGAATGTGCTTCTCTGGGTTTGAAAGTCAACCCTAGTGTAACCCCAAAAAGGAATAACACAGCGGCTACTGTTGAGACCAGCCTATAGAACAAGCTGCTCATTACGTAACCGTCAACAGACACAGTGTTGTGCATGAGAGGAAATACTGTATGTCCTACTGGTATACAGCAATTATTGTATCAATAGACTGCGACTCATAGCGATTTCAGGATTTCAGGAAGGCAGCGTGTCACACTGTTGGTTACAGCTGTGGATTCTTTCATTGAAGTCTTTAAAGGAATACTTCACCCACAAAATGACCATTTGAATATCAGTTACTTACCCTCTGTCACGTTGAATTTGTGAAGAGAACTTTGTTTTTCTCACATGTCTCAGCAATGTAGGAAGGATCCAAAACAGGAAACATTCTCTACAAACTGAAGTCAAAGGGGGCCGTGTTTAACAACAGCAAAACTATAAACATATATAAAACTAGAAACTAAAAACTCTCACAAACTCTCACACAACTCGTACAGTAGTAGAAATGCTTTTCATTTCTTCTGGACTATTATTGTAAGGCAGCAGTACCTGTGCAGCCCCTGAGTCCAAGACAAATTTCCCTATGACAGTAAAGTATTGTATCCTAACCTATAGTATGGTATGGTATCGCATCGCATTGCATCGCATCACATTGCATGGCATCGCATCCTATCCTACGCTATCCCAAAGTATTGTATCGTATACTATCCTATCCTAACATAGCGTATTGTATGGTATCATATTGTAGTGGATCATATCCTATCCTATCCTATCCTACCGTACCGTACCGTACCATGTCGTGTCGTGTCATATCGTATGGTATCCTATCCTTTCCTATCCTATCCTAAAAAATCGTATCGCATCGTATCCTATCCTATCCTAACATATTGTTTCGTATCGTATCGTATCGTATCGTATCGTGTCCTGTCCTGTTGTATCATATAGTATGGTTTCCTATCCTATCCTATCCTAACATATCGTATCGTATCGTATCATGTCCTGTCCTGTCCTGTCCTGTTGTATCATATCGTATGGTATCCTATCCTATCCTATCCTAACATATCGTATCGTATCGTATCGTATCGTGTCCTGTCCTGTCCTGTTGTATCATATCGTATGGTATCCTATCCTTTCCTATCCTATCCTAACAAATTGTATTGTATCATATCGTATCGTATCCTGTCCTGTCCTGTTTTATCATATCATATAGTATGGTATGGTATCCTATCCTATCCTAACATATCGTATCGTATCGTATCATATTGTGTCCTGTCCTGTCCTGTTGTATCATATTGTATGGTATCCTATCCTATCCTAACAAATTGTATCGTATCGTATCGTATTGCATCGTATCGTGTCCTGTCCTGTCTAGTCCTGTTGTATCATATAGTATGGTATCCTATCCTATCCTATCCTATCCTATCCTAACGTATCGTATCGTATCATATTGTATCGTATCGTGTCCTGTCCTGTCCTGTTGTATCATATAGTATGGTATCCTATCCTATCCTAACATATCGTATCGCATCGTATCGTATCGTATCGTATCGTGTCGTATCGTGTCCTGTCCTGTTGTATCATATCATATGGTATCCTATCCTATCCTAACATATCGTATCGCATCGTATCGTATCGTATCGTATCGTGTCCTGTCCTGTCCTGTTGTATCATATAGTATGGTATCCTATCCTATCCTAACATATCGTATCGTATCGTATCGTATCGTATCATGTCCTGTCCTGTCCTGTTGTATCATATCGTATGGTATCCTATCCTATCCTAACATATCGTATCGTATCGTATCGTATCGTATCGTATCGTATCGTATCCTGTCCTGTTGTATCATATCGTATGGTATCCTATCCTAACATATCGTATCATATCGTATCGTATCGTATCCTGTCCTGTCCTGTTGTATCATATCGTATGGTATCCTATCCTTTCCTATCCTAACATATCGTATCGTATCGTATCCTATCGTATCCTATCCTATCCTATCAGAATCCAAAAACAGGAAACATTCTTGATGACCTGAATTCAAAGGGGGCTACGTTTAACAACCGCAATACTATATCAAGTCATTTGTTTACAAACTCTCACCCAACTCGTGCAGTATAATCAAGCGGCAAATTCTAGGGCGGAAAAATTAGGCCAATGCAGAAGTGTCAAAAATTACAGTTTTGCAATAATACGCAAATACTGACTGGAATGTAGCTGTCAATGAAACATGAATTTATTGCAATAAAAGTATTTTTTTTAAAAATTGCACTTCATCAGATGGCCACTTGAGGCTGGCTCCAGAGGGAAGTAAATCCCCATAGAGCCCCATGTTAAACTTCACAGCTGAAATAAATGTGTTTCCAACCTGGTACAAAAACCGACTGTGGTCTCTATAACTAATTTCAGCATTAATAACCACTGTACATGGGGCAGGGAGGAAAGGCCAAACTTGAGGCTTTTTTAAAACTCTACAAGCCAGTGTGTGATGTCATGGTTGCTACATCCATTATTTTATACAGTCTGTGAGTGTATTCCAAGTTTTATTTATCCAGTCGTACGCTTACTACTTACAAAACACATCCATTTTCACTAAAATCTTACTATTTTATACACTTCCGCAAAAACATTCTCAAGCACGGGTGAGTAGCGCATGAGTGCATGAGAAGAGTTTGAACATATGTGCTTGTTCAGGTGCCCTACTTGTACGCAAAAGTGTTTTTAATAGTGAGGTTTTATTTAAAATGCATGTGTTTGGGCAGAACTGAACATGTGACTGGATAAATAAGACTTGGATGATATAGCACGAGTTGTGTGAGAGTATGTAAACAGATGTTCTGATATAGTTCTGCGGTTGTGAAGTGCAGTCCCCTTTTACTTAAATTCATCAAAAATGTTAAGCGTTTTTGGATTCGTAGTTCACCGTGGAGTCGTGCAAAAAAACACAAAAACAAGTTTTCTTCACAAATTCAAGGTTACATGGGGTGAGTAATATACAAATGGTCATTTTGTCGGTGAAGTATTCCTTTAATTGTGACTAAGTTGTCCTGCATAACAGATTTGTCTTGTGAAACAAAAGAAAAAGAAGTGCCTGTAAAATTCGTGGCGTGACAAAAGTCAGCAGGACTGTTGGGAGCTGTTACCCAGACCTTACCCAGTTATACTGCTGAGCATGAAACAATCGGGATTAAAACAATGTGTAAACATTTCTGTGTGACTCTGTGACTTCAAAGTCAACTCTGACTTTTAAAAGTTCTCCAGCTTCAGAGGAAGAACGGGGGGGTGTAGACAGAGCATATCCACAGCCCTCGGGGGTTCTGAGAGGGAGTGGAAAAGACAGAGACTCTCCATTGATACTTAACACAAACTGCTGACTGTTCCCTCTCTCTGTGGGTCAAACTCTCTCCCACTCTCATGTTGCTTTCCTGTTGTTAAAATAAAAGACTTGACAGTTTAACTCAGGATGCAGAGTTCACTGCCAGGTCTCTTGTGTCGCCTTCTTTTCTGCCTTTATCTTCAGACTCTTTCTAACTGCAGACCTCTAGAAAAGTGAGCTGCCAGGTGCCAGTCTTTCAAAATTAATCACATATCTGTCAACTTTCTCTGTGGCAGATACATTCCTTTATCAGTAGGAGTATTTCGCAATGGTAAAATCATTTCTGTAAACGAACCCCGTGATCTCTGGAACCCTGTGTTGTACGTTTTTCTGCAAGTAGTGGGAATGTTTCCTGTAAGCTTCCTGCTGTACTTCAAAGGTAACTTTGTGGTTAAAGAAATATGTTAGGTAAAAACTACAGTTGGAGAAGTGGACTTGTATTCCCTGCTCGCTCTGCCTCCCTCTGTGTGGCAGAGACCACTGCAAACTCTTCTTTCATCTTATTTATCATCATTTGCCAGACTGAAAGTTGTAAAGCACTTTTGCATTCGCAGGTGTGTGATCAAAACTAACAAATACTGTTAGAGTCATCGACTTAAATCAGCTGTACTGAAAACTGAGTCACATCACGAGTTGCCTCAGCCTGTTGGATCAGCCTGTGATTTATTTTTTTTACATTGATTTTTGGTGTGATTTTAAATCCAGCCCTCAGGGGTTGATGATGTTGGTTTCCACTGACTTCGTTCATCAGGATCTGACGTGTGATTGAAGTGTCCCCCTTTTTTGAGCAGTGTACTTTAAACTTCCTCAAAATGGGCGAGTAGCGTATCAAGGCATCAGCGTAAATGAAATAACATCTTATCAAAGTTACCAGGGTAAAATTAAAAGTAATTCTTTTACCCATTGAATTAAAAGTTTAACATGTGGGAAATTGCAATCAATACCATGTTAAACATGAAGCTACAGCCAGTCAGCTTAGCTTAGCATAAAGACTAGACTTGTTCCAACAGCCCATAATTCCAAATCCCTGTTAGTCCAAAAACTGTCCTACTAGGCCAAAATCCCATTGCTCCAAAGGCCCGTTATTCCAAAAAAAAAAAAAAAGCCCATTGCTCTGACATTCCATTTCTCCAAAAATACACTCTTCCTGAAGTTAGACAACACAATCACCAGACAATATGTTTGCACTGTACTCTTCTGTAAACCACAGATGTGTTACATTTGTCAGCAACACTATGGTGAAGTTATAGTGAAGTTTCGGCACAAAAAACACTTGGTTATGGTAAGGAAAAGCTGACATTGGGCGAGAGGCGGCGTACACCTTGGACAGGTCGCCAGACTATCACAGGTGTGACACACAGAGACAGACAACCACCTACGGACAATTTAGAGTCACCAGTTAACCTGAATGTCTTTGGACTGTGGGAGGAAGCTGGAGAACATGCAAACGCAGCACAGAAGGGTTTGAACCAGGAACCCTCTTGCTATGAGACGACAATGCTTACCACTGCACCACCGTGCTGCCCTTCTGTGTCTTGTGTGATTAAAAATTTTAAATGTCTCAACTTTATATTTATACCAACATATTTTGAAGTATATTGTGTTGCTAAATGGTTAAAACTCTATCATGTCATGATGATTTATGAGCTCATCAGAATCAGCACTGATGTTTACTCGTGTCCCCTCATCACAGGTTGCATGTGAGTTGTGAGCAGTATTTCACATTGCAGGGGGGAGGACTAGAGAAGAGTCCAAAATATAATCAGAATTTTGTGTCCTTTATTATTCTCTATCCCAGTAAAAATAATTTCCAACCACTTATTTTATCTCTCATAACTTAGGGGGCAAACTGACCCCCAGGTTGGAAACAACCGCTAATTCTTCAATGTAACCAGTACAGTTGTCAAATAAACATGGTGGAATTAAGTGTACAGTATTTGCCTCTAATATGCAGTGGAGCGAGACTTCGAAAAAACGAATACAACAAAACAATGACAACATCAGTCGTTTCAGTAAGTGCCCCCAAACAACAGATGTTTACGATGCCTGATATCAGACGGGATCATCAACTCATTATACTCTGTTTCCATCTTCAGTCTGACATTGTGTCCACTCCAACTGATTTCCGTGGGGGAGGGGGATTCAATTTTCCCTAACAAATCACTAGAGACCAACATATCCGCCTGAATCTACCATCATTTTAAATCCACATTGATGCATAGCACACCTGTTATTTTAAGAATTGAGTTGAACAAAGTAAAAACTAACTATGATGTGGGGTAATATTGAGAAAACATGGATTTAGTACAGCCTCAATAGCAATGTCAGTGTTGTCACACAACTATTTTAGCTAAACAAAGCATTTCCTTTGCATGCATGCTCATAACAAATTCCTTCACAGAAGAAAAATCCAAAAATGCCTAATTTAGCAATAACGAAAGTAGTTGTGTTTGGATTTCCATGAGCCCACAAATGGATACAAGAGGACTGGATTATTTTTCAGATATTCTGCTCACCGTAATGCCATTAAATTGAAAACTTTTTCTGGGACCAGTGGAGAGTTTAGGGAGATGACTACTATGTAGAATCTTAGGGCGGTTGAGGCTCAGGAGATAGAGAGGTCATCTACCAATCGGAAAGTTCAATCCCTGGCACGTGCAGTCTGCATTCTAGTGCAGCATACTGAACCCCAGTATGTGCCGTCAGTGTGTGAACGCATTTATCTGATGAGTAGGTGTCAACTTGTATGGCAGCCTTGGCCACCAGTGTATGAATGTATATGTGAATGAGTGAATTGTGCTTGGGTTGTAAAGTGCTTTTAGTGGTCTAGAAAAGTACGATATAAATACAGGCCATTTACCATTTAATCCACCACACCTACCCGCCAGCTTATCACCTGTCCACACATTTCCCGCTCCTGCTGGTCCACCACATCCACCTCACCTGTGGATCATTACCTCCTGCTAATATAAAGACTCCAGCTTCACAGACTCTCCTTGCCAGATTGTTCTTTGTCATACCCATGCAAGACTTTCCTGCTTTTATTCCCAGACTGCCTCCTCGTTGCCAACCTCGCCTGTCTCTGACTCACCTTCTTCGTCTGCTCCCCAGTAAACCACTCAGCCTTCTGTCCTCGACTGAGAACTCTGCTCCTACGTTCCTGGTTTCTGTTCGCATGTTTCCTGTGGCTGGTTCCTTGACTCCTCACCAGTTCTGACCTGCCTACAGCCGGCTCCTCACTGGGTGGCTTCTGTTGTGTGTTCACCTGGTATCGAACCCTGTGCTCCTCTGACATCCCCTCCCGTCAGCTCCCTCAAGGTACAGCTGCACATGTTTTAACTGCACGTCATTGGTGTGCATCCAGCCGATTCAGTGTGCCACACCAAGTGGTTTGGACTAAACTTGTCGACTCTTGTTTTTTTCCCCAGCCTGCTCACTCTGTATTTGGCAAGTGGTTTTATTAAAGACTAGTACAAACTGTCCTTCTGTCTTTGGTGCTGCTGTTGGGTTCAGACCACACCTGTGACAAAGTGTAACCAAACCATAAGCAGCCCAGTTGCCAGAAGAAAATGTTGGATGGTGGATGGTGTGACACCTCAGCAAGATGGCTGCCAAAGCGCCTGCCAAACTGCAGTACACTATTCGAGATCAAAAGACAACGGTTGTGCATTAGCAACCTGTCATTGCATTTGCTGCCAGGATAGTGTCACAAAAGCAGGTCATAAGGACAGAGGGATGTCGTATGCTGTAAAGCCCTGTGAGGCAAATTGTGATTTGTGATATTGGGCTTTATATATAAAATTGATTGATAGATTGATTGATTGATATTTAAAGCAAAAACATGATCTTTTCCTAACCATAACCAAGTGGCTTTTATACCTAAACTCAGCTACGTTAACCACAGCGTTATGGAAACATAAAGAAATGTGAAGTTTTAACCAGGGGCGATTCTAGGATCAGAGGTTTAGGGGTGCTGAGCACCCAGAGACCTGCCCGGCCAGGCAAGATAAATTTCATTGTTTTGTACATTTTAACTCAATTTCATTCCCACATTTGTGAAAGAAAAACACTTTTTGGGAAAGTCTGTGACTAAACCATCAAATCTGATAAAGGTTATTTAAATGCTGAGCCACAGCAAAAGAGGAATGGATTGGAATCTGTAGTGTAAAGAGTTAATCCCTAATCAAGTAAAAGTGTTACCCTGCATAAGTTGATTAAGAAACAAAACCATATAACCATCATATAGCCATGTTTTAGGTATAAGATCTTATAAAACCGACTGAAATGCATCTATATGTGTTAAAGCACTGTTATACATGTTAAAGTGTTCACAAATTAGAGTTATGAGTCAACATTGTATTCACACAACAGAGCACACACATAACCTATCATGTTCTGTATAATGATAGCACACACACACATTCAAATGTTTGTACTACCTGATGCACATTTAAAAGGTTATATTGTATAAGAGCACAAGGGACTGCATAAAGAAAGTCCCTAAGATTCACATGTTTTTTTAAAAATAAAGTGAAAGCAAATCTGGGGTAAGGGTGGAAAATTTGGGAACTTCCAGACTCAAAATGAAAGTGATACACCATTAAAATCGGGCCTGTTCACAATTGGACAAAAAGAAAAAGGTTGCCACCAATAGCTTTGCATTGAAGTGGGATGGATTAGCAGAAGAAAGTGGAGACTCTCTCCAGTCTCCACCAGCATAAAAGCAGACACACTGAAAGTAGATTTTCAGTCCAGCTCCGGGGCTTGACTCGATGAGTTTGTGAACAAATTAAACTCGATTGCACCGGACTCTGCCTGTCTCCAGTGTTTCTTTGAGTATTGACTAGCTGAATCCAAGGTACCAGATCAACATCAGAGGACAACTGAGAAGTCAAGTGGAGGACAGGGTCGGGAGCCTACAGGCCCAATTCCAGGCACCGATTTTTACCTCTACAAATCATAAAAGAAACATATCGTAACCCTAATTTCTGGGGGAAGACAACTCATTTTGATACAGCAGCTCCTCAACATACACATAAACAGTATGTATGTTTCTGGAGTAAACCAGCCCCCTATAGTGAGTACCAAAAATACCAAAAATGGACCTTGGACTTATTTTTTGGACTTTTATTTGAAATGCAATGCACAACATGTAACATTAAAGCCTCAGTGTGTAAAAATGGTGATTAACAGTGACATCAACGGTCAAATTCTAGATTGCAGCACTCACTCGCGCTCACTCACTCACCCCTCCCGTCGGGTAAGTGACAGTGGCCTCGTAGGACCAAAAAGCCTTGCGCAGACAGCAGAGTTTTTCGAGTTTTTCAGGAGTATCTAGCGATGAGGTGAATCTTTATTTAGGAATCTAAACCATGTTACGATATGTTATAGACAGGGAGACATTACATTGCAACCAAGTACTGTATGGTAAAAAAAATAATAAAAAAAAGTTTTTTAAAAAATCTTTTGTACTCAAGGTTTAAATGAACGTACAATGCCAACATTTCCTCTAGCGATTAGGTTGCCATAAACATAGTGTTGTTACATCATAAAACTGATTAATTTTCAGCAATGATTTGCAAGGGTTTTGGAGGACACAAACAAATGGTATCGCCCTGCCAATAGGAGCGTCAGATGTGTCGTTCTAGAAGGTACACACAAACAAAATTTTCTATCATTTAATTTTGAGGACTCGTGGGAGCACAGGTTTAAACTTTCAGAAAATGTAAAAGAAAGAATGTGTGCATCATAACCATAATCAGATGCTGCCCTTTACAACAATGTCCTGGAATTTTAATATCACGATGACACATGGTGACGGACCAGCCCTTAACAAACCAGCACCATCCTGCCTACACACACCCACACACACAAAATCACAGTCAGATGAGAACACACACTCTCTTTCACATTACCTTATCTTTTACACCACATACTGAGGCATTTAAATCTAATGGCCCTATTCATATGTCACATTAATGAGGAAAGCAAACTAAGTGTTACCTTCTTCGCAGCTTCCCTCCTGAGAGCTTCAGGCTCTGAGGGAGTCAGGATGAGCTCATGTGTTGCTCTGTAGTCTTTTCTTCTTATCTCAGCACACACGCACACACACACACACACACACACAGCTCAGGGGCTTAGCAATTGTCTTGGACTCTAATTTCTCGACAGCGACCTCACAGTGGAGGTGTCAGGGTTAACACTGTGAGTTATGTGGAGGGCTTCGTTGGTGATATAGTTTGTCAAAGTGGGCTAATCGCATTGAAACGCTGCCTCGTAATGTAAACACACCTGTGTCCTGTAATGATGCCAGGCCCACTCCTCCTCACCCTCAACATTCCTCCCTCCTCATCTGTTTCTCCACATCCCTTTTTTCCATTCCTAACATCCCTTCTTTCCCCCTCTCCTGTGATTTACTCCAGTTTTGGTCCAGTGAACCATTCAGTTTCCTCCATCTTTCCGCTCGTGTTGCCCATTCTCAAAAGTGCCATGTACTTAGAATAGCCACACACACACACACACACACACACACACACACACACACCTGTTTTATAGATTTTTATGGAGGGCACTTGTTCTAAGAAAAGGGGAGGATTGCTTTCAGATGCAGAGGTGAGAGTGTGACTCGTGAAAGATATATCTGTTTTAAGTAGGATTTTTTTCATTTGGTGTGTGTGTGTGTGTGTGTGTGTGTGTGTGTGTGTAACCCCTGCTGTCATGCACAGCTCACATCTGCTGTTCATTTACTTTACGCTCATCTCCCATGTATCCATCCATCCAGTGGGTACACACACACACACACACACACACACACACACATGCACAAACATAAATACATACTGCTGTTCCTCCACAGTGGTCTTGGTAACATAATCCTGTCATGTAATAATGCCTGCAGGCGACTGATAAATGTAAAATGAAGAGAACCTATAAACATGAGATAAGACCCTCGACCACGGGGAGGCCTGAGGTCAGGATGAGGGCTGACTGGAAACCCCTCAATGAGGTCGGCATAATTTGGACCGGACACTGGATCCAGCTGGAGGTCAAAGGTTACTGGGTCAGTGTGGCGGGATGGTCGTGTGTTTGTTTTCCTGTCTGAAGTGTTTTGTTTGTCCCATTCACACAGTACTGGTCAAGTTACTTGAAAATGTGATCAATCACTTGTTATTTATTACTCATTGAAAACGTCATATTACTCAGTACAAAAAAGTGGATGTGATTACATCCCAAAACACATTGGGTCAAGTCACCCAGTTTCAGAGACTATATTCTAATGCAGAGGGAACAATGACCCAGATATGACCTTGTTGAGCCCATACACAGGTCGCTGGTTTGTTTTAAAACTGGGTCAAAATAACACATTTTTGGGTATCAATGGTGACCCAGTGGTTTTAATTTTCATGAGTATTGGGTGAACTTTACCCAGTTATGAGTTGGTGCTAGACTGACCCAGTACTGAGTACCAGGAATGACCCAGATTGGATTATAATTGTCTCAGTATTATTGTTGAATTACTCAGCCCAGCTCTAAAGACTCCATACCCACACATGAACAGATTAAAACAGAGACAAACAAGTCTGTTTTTATGTGGCACATTTGATTGACTTAAAGGTCAAGTGCGAGGATTTAGCAGGATTTAGTTTTTCTGTAGAACAACATGGCTGACTCTGTGGAAGAGGACCCGCTCTGTATGTAGACATAAACACCTTATTGTAAAGAAACAAAAACACAACGATTCTTATTATCTGGTGATTACAAACTAAACATAGTTTGGAATATTAGGTGAGTACAGGACCCAAGAGCAGCACCGATTAAGGCAGGACAGTTAGTAATAGACTTGAATGCACCGCTCTGATAAATACAAAGTGAACAAACTGGTGAAATAACTGGGAGAGTCAATGTCCAGGTTCGGAGCCTTCTGAGAAGCAGGTTCAGGCCAGGACTCTTGGCATGGGATGCCAAAGCCAGAAACAGGTGAGTAGACGACGATTAGGTCAGTTCAGTATTGTGCAATGGGACCATAAGGGAGTAGGCAGAAGGTAATGTCAGACGAGCAGGGAATCCACAACCAGGAGTACACACAGGAGAAGCCAACACACCTGTGCAGATAAACAGGCAGATAAACAGGTAAACCCATTATCGAGAGCTGAGAGATGGTCTCTCCAAACAGCCTCAGAGAACAGGTGAACGGAAACCAGGAAGGCGAAGCAGGAGAGTCGGGGGCAGGCGAGGTTAGCAACGAGGAAGCAGACAGGGAATAAACCCTGGAAAGTCTTGCATAAGAATGATGAAAAACAATCTGGCGATAAGGGTCTGTAAAGCTGGAGTCTTTATAGTGTCAGGAGGTAATGATCCACAGGTGAACGGCAGGACTGGCAGGAGCAGGAGATGTATGGGTTGGTGATAGGCTGGCAGGTAGGTGTGGTGGAGAGGCGGGATGAATGGAAAACTACTGAGTAAGCTGAGAAGATGGCAGGTACAGCAGGTCTGAAGTGCCCACTTTGACAAATGGATGCCCCCAAATCCTACACACTGGACTTTAGAGAGCAGAAGTGGAACAGGTAACCTTACATTTTGGACGGCATTGATCATGCTGATGATGACATCATGGCATTTATCAAGCAGAAACAAGCGATTTTTGAGAAGGGCAAATCTCACAGAATCCTGTAAGAGAGATTTCAGATGTCCATCCATTTTCAACCGCTTATCTGAGGCCAGGTTGCAGGAGCAGCAGGCCCAGCAAAGTATTCCAGACATCCCTCTCCTCAGTAACACTTTCCAGCTCCTCCTGGGGGATCCTGAAGCGTTCCCAAGCCAGAAGAGATACGCAATGGAGCACCTCTAACAGGAGGCACCCAGGAGGATCCGGATCAGATACCCGAACCACCTCAACTGACCTCTTTTGACGCGAAGGAGCAGCGGCTTTACTCCCTCCCAAGCTCCCTCCTGATGCCTGAGCTCCCTACCCTATTTCTAAGGGTGAGCCCAGACACCCTTTGGAGGAAACTCATTTCGGCTGCTTGTATCTATGATCTCATTCTTTCGGTCGTTACCCAGAGCTCATGACCATAGGTGAGGGTTGGGACGTAGATGGACCAGTAAATCGAAAGCTTTGCTCTCTGGCTCAGCTCTCTTCACCACAACGGTCCAGCACAGTGCCTGCATCACTGCAGACGCATTACAATCAGATAAAAATATAAAAACATTCTTGCATTAGGCCCATTGTAGTTTAACAAACAGTCAAGCTGTGGTTTGGAGCTGTTCCTTAACAGTTAGTTTAGCCCTTGTGACTGCATGTAATAACACTCCAGAGGAACCATTGCCTTTATAAAACAACTATTCAACAGTCTCACAAACAGTTCTGATAAAATTCACTGGTGCTTTAACATGTCCCAGACCAGTCGACACACACACTGATATCGTAATAATTTTAATGAGACCACTGCATTGACTCAACTGGGGTGCCAACACAGAGAGCAAAGGGAAAAAAGTTGTACCTGGCTCAATATGTGGCCTTCCTGGTAGATTGCTTTGTGAACATTGAATTTCTACTGTTCACCTTGTGATCATCGTCACAAAAATTGAAATGATCATCACTGATAAATTTGCAGAGTTGCAAAATGCTGTCTCATAGTATTATAAACTTCTGACCATATTTTACCAGTACCTGACACAACACGCCGGCCCCTTGCACTGTTTCAAAGCAGGGCTGTTTGGTCTGAACACACTGGTATATGTGACATGTGATGCACATGTGATGCACATGTGATGCATATGTAAGTGAATCCAGACCCTCCCACATCAGCACCGCGTCTCTGGTTACACGTCTGGAAGTAGTTTGTCCACATCTGACAGCATCATTAAAAAACAGGACTTGTTTTTCACCTGTGTGTATTGTGCAAGTGTACGCAGCCCCGAGTGATTCTATACAAACAGATTTATCATTAGCATTACAATACCTCTCTGCCCTAATGACACCCGTCTGAACGAGCCAAGTCAATGATGGAGCGCTGCGGTGCTGTCATTAGTTCTAACGTAAGAACTGATGAATTGAAGAGACCTGGGGACTGATCCCTCAGCCCTGCTGAGTAGAGTTAAGTTACGTTTTCAATAATACACAGACAGAAAAAGTCACACACGTGTGCGCCTGGAGAGGGAGTAGGAAGAAAACAATGGCAGTTACGTAACCTAATAAACACAGAAATGTGAAATGGTGCTTTCTTTATGAGGTCACACTGACAAGAACTAATCCACTCAGCCTGATCTGCGTAAACTGAAACATCCCTCAGCAATTGGAGGATGGAAAAGGCCCAACCAGACTTTTTAACAAAGACACAGAGCAGGTCGGGCTCCTGCAGCAACAATGTGTTTTAATCAATCAAGAAACCTTTGAACAAATAAAATGTAACACACCAAAAGACGACGTGCTCCAGCAGTCTGTGATAATGTTTGGTAATCCACGTGGGTGTGTGCATTCAAGTGTGATTACAGTTGCCTATTCGTGTTGTAATGTGAGTGCCAACTGGAGACTTTGGTGCCCACACCAGCAGAGAAAAACTCACAGCCAACAGTTTAGTCACCAGGGAGGGGATGGGTGGTGCATACTGTACTGTAATATTTCCAAGAACCAGCTTACCACCCCCGTCACTGAGAGATCTCTTATCAGCTGATGATAGGAAAGTAATAAATACTCTCTGAGGCGCAGCCAAATGATTTGTGTCAATCAAAAGAGCGGCCTAACCTGAAGCCTAGAATCACTGCTGCGAGATCCGCTGTGCGTGTTTCTGTTAAGTATCATACATCCACGCTCTGCGCCTGCCTCATGTATGACCTATGATAATGATCCATCTATGTCTCACCTCCGACCCTACAAAACTAAACCAGGTGTGTGCGGTGTGAGTGCAGAAGGGGGAGGCATGAATGTGTTTGTGTGCATGGAGGACCCCTGCCTATGCTGAGTGACAGGTTTGAACTGTTTCTGGTACCATGGGGCTGACGGAGGGGAGTCTTTCTTCTAGTATTCTCTTCTCTCCTCATTCTACACAGCAGGACTCGTGCCTGTCCATGTGTTTACCATCTGCTGACGTCACTGAAGATTACACTGACAGCCATTACTGAACAGTGAAGAGAAGACAATACTTGAGCAGCAGAGAGGAAATTACAGAAGCAGGGACAGTACGGCCTGTGTTTAGAGTCATGACTAGAAACAGTCCATCATCCAGTGGGTCCTGTCCTGGTGGTTGTGGAGCAGGGACAAACAGAAACAGGTGGTCTGCACAGGGTGATCATAGCCAGGGGTCAGGTGCTGGTCTGACCCCCCGCAGACACACAGGACACCAGGTAAACAACCTGCTGACAGGAAATCCTCTCTGTCAAACATCAGCAAGAGAGCGACGTCAGACTCCTGACCCCAGAGTCATCAGCTACACACACACACACACACACACACACACACACACACACATCGCTATTTCTTTTTATGTTTTGGCCATTTATAAAGCATGTCTCATGCAACTTTTTTGTTTTTTGACTTTCTTGTTGTGTTGTTGAGCCTTGCAGATGATTTTATTTTGATTTATCCAGGTGAGCCACTTCAATACAGTGATTTTTGCTTCAACTCCAGGATAATGTGGTGTTCACAACATTGAGAAATGACAAAACACAACTACAGCCATGCTAGCAGCTCTGTGAAGTTACTCCAGGGATGACGTTTTTCTGTAGTTTGACACAGACGTTAGCATCGCCCTGGTTCCCTCGTCAAAAAGCCTATGGGATTTTTCCACTGGATTTTGGATTATTGCAGAAAATGGGATTTTTCCACTGGATTTTGGATTATTGCAGAAAATACGCTCTGTGGCAAACAGAAGTCTATGAAACTTACATGTTCCATTTTGCAAGACTATCTTTACAAATGAACACCACTTTTATGATTTCTGAAGTCCAAATGCAATCGCTGGAGGTAAAAAGCTAATGTTAGGCTGTAAAGGAACTACACCCAGGTTACATGACTTAACGTCACCACCACAGCACGGCTGTAAAGCTGTGTTTGGTGTGATGACGTCCTGTAGTTGCATTTAGCCACTTGTTAGCAACTGCCTTTCTTAAGACACATAAAAGCTTCAAAATTCAAGAGTGGGGTATTTACTGATGTATTTTATGCAGTAAAGCAAAATATGAAAATCTCTTAAGCTTGTGATAACCACAGACCTTATGGCGCATTCCAGGCAACCCGTAACACGTGTTTTTACAACCTTCTACCAATGAAAGTGCACTGGAACGACAGTCAAACCCGTAACCTACCACCTGTGAACTCGTACCAGATCGATGTACTCCCAGTTACGCTCTCTGACGTCACACAGCCCTCTAAACCAATTACCTTACTCCTCTTAACAACAACGGCAGCCCCATGGATGCGGTGTTGATGCAGGTGATACACGGTGAGAATCACTGCTAATGTTTACGCATTATTGGCAGCCGCTCTAACAGCTAGTTTCCAGTACAAGAATAAATCAATACAAAATACGTTTCCAAACACACAAACTTAAAATAAAAAGTATAACAGCATCTGTGACCTTATGTGCCGTTTCTACTCGCCTGTTTCGCTCAAATGAGCAAGGAACCGGCACCTTTGGTGATAGAAGTGATCATAAACAAACATAAACCCCGCACAGTCCGCCATGTTGCTTTGACAGTTTGGCATGACTTGCCTGGAATGCTATGAAGTCGTGAGTCGTGACTTGAAGTGGTGACTTACGGGCTCAGAAATTTGCCTGGAACGCAGAATTATTTCAGGCATCTAACCAAAATGATTGGGCCCATAGAGCAGGCGCAGTGGAGACTTCTGCTTGCCAAGCTGGCTACTTCCAGCTCAGTGCTCTGCTAACATGAATGGGAAAGAATTAAAAGATTAAATCATGTGGCTTTTCTAGACTTTCTGAATGTTATTGGATCAAATGGATCAAATCAAGTGGGGGTTGTTACACTAAAAAAAATGTGTTCACTCATTTACAGATGTCTCCCTCACAATCTGAGTCTATGCGAAAATTATTTGTGGGCCACAGGGCATCACGTGATGGATGTAATTCCACTGTTTGACCACCACCAAAATTGGCTTCAAAGCCTANACCTTCTACCAATGAAAGTGCACTGGAACGACAGTCAAACCCGTAACCTACCACCTGTGAACTCGTACCAGATCGATGTACTCCCAGTTACGCTCTCTGACGTCACACAGCCCTCTAAACCAATTACCTTACTCCTCTAAACAACAACGGCAGCCCCATGGATGCGGTGTTGATGCAGGTGATACACGGTGAGAAATCACTGCTAATGTTTACGCATTATTCGCAGCCGCTCTAACAGCTAGTTTCCAGTACAAGAATAAATCAATACAAAATACGTTTCCAAACACACAAACTTAAAATAAAAAGTATAACAGCATCTGTGACCTTATGTGCCGTTTCTACTCGTCTGTTTCGCTCAAATGAGCAAGGAACTGGCACCTTTGGTGATAGAAGTGATCATAAACAAACATAAACCCCGCACGGTCCGCCATGTTGCTTTGACAGTTTGGCGTGACTTGCCTGGAATGCTATGAAGTCATGAGTCGTGACTTGAAGTGGTGACTTACGGGCTCAGAAATTTGCCTGGAACGCAGAATTATTTCAGGCATCTAACCAAATGATTGGGCCCATAGAGCAGGCGCAGTAGAGACTTCTGCTTGCCAAGCTGGCTACTTCCAGCTCAGTGCTCTGCTAACATGAATGGGAAGGAATTAAAAGATTAAATCATGTGGCTTTTCTAGACTTTCTGAATGTTATCGGATCAAATGGATCAAATCCCGATAGTGACACAAGGCATTTTGTGGGGTTGTTACTCTAAAAAAAATGTATTCACTCATTTACAGATGTCTCCCTCACAATCTGAGTCTATGCGAAAATTATTTGTGGGCCGCAGGGCATCACGTGATGGATGTAATTCCACTGTTTGACCACCACCAAAATTGGCTTTAAAGCCTAGCGCACTTCCTAGATGCCTGAGTCATACGTATCCATAATGCTAATGTCAGCATGCTAACATGCTCACAATAACAATGCTAACATGCTGATGTTTAGTCCAGATTTTTTGCCAGTGGCGTTGCCTTACATCCTGCATCACAGTGTTATTTGCCTGATGCACACTCTCGTCAGCTTGTATGTGGTTGTCTCGTCACTTTTTGGAAAAGCTAGCACAACTATAATTAAAGAAATTATTTATTGACCTCATCTTTGTCTTAACCCCAAGATTAAACCCACAGATGACCTAAAACCTAACTGTAACTTCAAATAGAGATGAGTTTTTATTGTTTTGTGATTGATTTACGAAGATACAGATAAGATATAGATTTTTGCTCCTTGCACTGCTGGCATGGCCACAGCAAAAACTAACGTTAAACTTCCCTGCAGATTTTTAAATTGGTAAACATAACTTTATACTGGAAGATATGTAAAACTAAATAGTGCTGGAATATATTGACATTTAGATGGACTACATTATGTCCAACTGCAAAATCCTCTCAGGTGAGGGGTCTGTATTCAGATATCAGGGTAGTGTCTTGATGCCCAGACTAAACGGGCTTACAAGGCAGACTCTCTATTTCCATGTACACATGAGCTTTAGAAATCAAACAAGTCTGTACTTTGCCACTCAATCCAGTGTCTTATTTTCATCAAATCAAAATAATTCAGGATTTGTGATCTGCAAAACAACGCCCACCTGGGTGAAATGCTAGGTTTGTAGGGAGTCCCATGGTTAGTGGGTGAAATGTTCACAAGTTAATTCTGGGTGACAGCTGCATTGTTTCTGATAAGTCACGTTTTTGCTAAATTTGTTCATTGTCTTGGAGAGCACAAATGAAACAAACCAGCAGAGAGCTCCAAACCTGGGTTCATACAACTAAAACCACCTGTCAGGCTGGGTAGCAAGTGATTTGGTTGAGCTGAGCTCACAGAATGACTCAGATTCCAGAAGAATTTACACACACATACCCAAAGATGACGCATAAACACTTTAACGTATTGAAACCAGCACATTCCTGCAAATACGCCTCCTACTTCCGCACAGATTTCTGTATCATTTACAAGCAAACACTCCCCCCACAAACCCTGAGGCATCTTCCCTCACATCCACACTCACTGACCTGGAAATCTCCCTTCCAAGAAAGTCTCATAGCAGGGTTCACAATACAGACAACACAGTTCCCAAACATTCCCCTAGCAGTTCCACTTAAATCAAAGTATGAGATAAGAGCGGCAGCTGCTCTGTTACAGTCAGAAGCTCCTATTAAAGTGCTACAGGAATAAATCCTGAAACCCAGAAATGAGTTAGCATTGTAGCGCTCCTGGTTACCTCTTTTTGAAGTCAGTTGTTTGTTTCTTTAAATGGGTTTTAGGTGAGATGCCTGAAATAAGGTTTGTGGTTGACAAAAGCTTAAAAGATTTCCATGTCTTATACTACAAAATAAAATACATGAGTCAATATACAACTCATGAATTTTGAAGCTTCTGTGTGTCTCAAAAAAGGTGGTTGCTATCAAGTGGCTAAATGAGACGAGTGTCATTAGCTGAACACAGCTTCACAGCATCGTTGTGGTAGGGATGTTGAAGTCATGCAAACATAGTGTAGTTCATTTATAGCCTTTAAAGCGGGATTTATACTTCTGTGTCAAATCAACCCTACGCTGTAGCCTGACATGCACCTCCCCAGAAATGTAACTACACGTTGCGGCAATGCAGACCTCCTGTCTATTTTGCTAAGCTGAAACCATTTCCCTCAGTGGAAACAAAGCTTTTATTTACTTTAATTTCACAGATAAGAAACAATAAATTGTGAAGACAATAAAACCTCCACGAAATTAGCATTTTAAGGCTTGTGTGTGATTTATCCTGGCTTCATATGAGCAGAGGAAATCTCTGCTATTCGCTAGGCTAATTTGTACAATGTAAAATGCCATAGGCTTGTGCTAATAATGTTAGCATGTTTGTTTGGAAAACGTGTTTAGTATAAGACAGTTTTTTTTGTCGGTGAACCTTGCGAGTTGTAATGGAGCTAATAACATTAACTTTGTTAAATGTTGCTGTTGTGCCCCTCCACAAGCCGCTAGGCTAATTTTTACAATGTAAAATGCCATAGGCTTATGCTAAAAACATTAGCATGTTGTATTTGTGGGGAAAATGTGTCCAGCAAAAGACAAATGTTTGTCAGTGAATGCTGCGAGTTATAGTGAAGCTGATTTGTGTACTTGTGCTCGAAATTGTTGCTATTATGCCGTGTTTGTTTATTTATTTTTTATTAACCTTTATTTAACCAGGAAGTCCAGGAAGTTTAAAGTGTGTTAAAGTGCAGAGTGACACAAACACATCACCGCACAAGTATAAAATGCTCATACCGGCGCAGGCTAGAGCCGATGCAAAGGTAGCCTATAAATCCCACTTAACTTTAGCTTTTTACTTCTGGCAATTGCATTTAAGCTTCAAAAATCATAAGTGGGGTTTGTTTGTGAAGATTATCTTGCTGGACAAAATATGGTTTGTTGGCTACATAGGTTATTTTCTACAAAAATTCCAATGGAAAAATCCAATTGGCTTTTTGCAGACACCAGGGCGACGCTAACTTCCGGCTTGGCCTGCAAAAAGCACCATCCCTGCAGCACGATATATTGTAAGATTTCTGTTCTGTTATTCCAAGACGCTGTTGTGTGTGGCACAACTGTGGACAGAAAGCTTTTTGCAGAAGGAGTCTAGTAGTTGCGCTCCCCCCTTTAAAAAAGCACGATGACTAACAGAACCTGGCAAACATTATAGAAGAGTGAGAAAAAAGCCGTTAACGCATGTTTCTGTTGTTAAGTCATTAGTCAGTCTTTTGTTGGCCAAGAATGATCAAAGCCCAGGGGCCCTGTGTATTTATGAGTTGGGGGGTATGGTAGCCAGTGAGCTTTATGTGTATGTGTGTTTATGTGCAAATATGTTGTGTGTCTTTTTGTGCACATCTGGGTTCAGGCCCAGTGTTATCACACTGCTGTGGATAGATGGACTCGACTCAATGCTCCCGCAGGATGCTGCTTTTTCCAAAGGTTTGTGTTAGTGCTGCAGCACTGATGTCCTCTGATCCACAGCCAGGCACACAAACAAGAGGGTGTGTGTGTGTGTGTGTGTGTGTGTGTGTGTGTGCGTGTGTGTGTGTGTGTGTGTGTGTGCGGGCTCCTGCTTTTGAAATATGTTTAGTTTGGACTGAGGTGTAGAGTAGCAGTTTGCCAGGGAATAAAACAGTCCTAACTGGCTGGAAGAGGGCTAGTGGGGGTCTCAAGTAACTGATCTGCGTTCAGTGGGTGGTAGTAAATGGTTTCATCAAGGGGTCAGTTTGCTGGTCAGTGCGCCTCGGGGCTCCAACCGTGAGATTCGGTATTTTATCAAAATGCCAAGTGCAGCAAAGCCTCAACGATGTGTCAAATTGTCTTTCCAACAGATCTTCAAACAACAAACCCCTTTATCTGTGCTCCAAACCTCCAAGGAGTCTCCACCTCACAAAGACTCCACACAGCTCTTGGCCCTCTAGCCCTTCTTTCACTTCCCTTCGTTTTCAGCTTCCTTCTCCTCTTCCTCTCCTACTGTCTCTGTCCCTCCTCCTTCCTCTCATCTCGTACTTCTGAGCATATGGAAATCTCATTCTGTATTCTGTGTGATAGTCGTTTGTGGGACTGTTGCTCCGTGTCGAGGTGGACATCCGTGTGAGTGTGGTGTCTGGTGCCTCCCTGGCTCCTGGCGCTCTCTTTGACGGAGCTATTTCAGAGCTGTGATACCGGAAAACACGCACACATGCACAGATCTGTAAATAGAGCAGTGGGCTATGATGCCCTTTAAGAAGCTGAGAAAGGAAAGCTGCTCGGTGGGGATTGAGTTTCCGGATGGTATCTGAGACAGGACCTCCTGATGAGCGTATGGAAATGACTTGATGAAGAGTTAGAGCAAGGGACAGGAGAAGACAGAAGAGCACAAGAGGCGATGACAGAGGAGACAGAGTTTTAGAATGTCTTTATTAATAGTCCTTTTTCTGTATGTTCCAAGTCTTCTTTTTGATCTCTTTCCTCCAAGGCAAACCCTGGTGAAAATACACCAACACCTGTAACTTTTGATGATGCTCACTGGTGAGAAGAGACTTTCCCCACCAACACAACATTCATCAGTTGTTCAAATATGCAAAACCTTCTACGTCAAAGTTTTTCTGACAAGTGACCTCTGTCCATAGTGGGTTGTTTGGGTGTACAAAGTGTTGACTCAGAGACTGCAAGTCTCCTACTATCACTCAACACTGGTTTCTACTGACCCAGCCCATTATCCAGAGGTATTATGTCCATACTGGACGCTTCCCACGATCTAGGTTCAATGCCAACATTCAGTGCCCACTCAGGAAGTAGTATGCTCTTTATGTTTCAAGGCGGAAAGTCAGGGTGTGGAGGTGGCCCCGGGGGATAAAGGGGCGAAGTTCTTCCCCTTCCAGTGGGCCGCCATGGGACCTCATTTCGGAAAAAATATATATGGTATTTAATGGCAAGAGATGAATCATTTTATGATCCCGTTTGAACTGTGCCATGAATTTCACATTTGATGTTTTTCAATTCAAAAGATTGTTTTGCAAGTCAAGACACTCGCAGTTTGTCGTAAAACTGTTGATGTTTAAGACTGCGAAAGAATGTAATTAGAACGACTACATGATGTGCAAGTGACCAGCTTTCTTTCACTTTGAGGCTACAGATGCCTGTGTGTTTCATAAAGCCCAGTTCAGACCAATTATTCGTGACGAGACGAACCCGTTATAGAACGTTGCAGAGAAAAGTTGCAGCGGTTTGAACTGGCCGGTCTGAGCCGGTTGATGGTATTACCTGCAACTCAGCTGGTCAAATCACTTAGAACGTAAAGCTCATCACCTGTTTCAACCATCAATCAGCTTGTAATGAAGTCTGCTGGTCGAATCAAAATGACCGCAGACGGCATGTTTGCTTGCTGTAGAGGTGCTCAGTCCCCGCCGAGCCCGCTGTTTCCGTCCTCATGGTGTGCTGGTGCCCACTCACACACACACATTCTTATTGATTAATTAATTGGCGCTGGTTATTTATATTATTGTGGCGTATTTATTGTGAATACAGTCCATCTGATGCTCATTTTTTGTTTTCCACTGTTTCAACATCACTACTACACGTGCAACAGTAGCCAGTATCTCACTATCACTACCCTCATTCATATTTTAAGAAGCTACAAATTATATTCAGCCACAAAAAAAGCCTGAAAAACTGGAAATCAGAACAGAAGTACAGGAAGTTGTTGCATATAGAGATGATAAACCGTCTCGTCTACTTGCACTGGTGTGAACTGGCAGGTTTTTTAGAACGCTGCAAGTAGTTGTCTGTTTCAACTCGTCTCGTTGTGAATCTCTGGTCTTAACTGGGCATAATGGGAAATAATCAAACAAGTAACTGGTCTTGCTCATTATTTTGCTTCCTGCCTGATAAAACAGGAGTTGCTGGATAAAATACAGGATAAACACAGGTAAGATAGCATTACATTTTTGCATGGAACATAGCCAGGTTACATTGCTAGCTAGCTAGTTGGTGTTGGTACACACACACACAGACACAAAAAAACGGTCCCATGGGGATACCAGGAAGGGAGGAACTTCGTCTCTATTGGGATACAGAGACCAGAGTTTGCCTCCTGTCACAAACTAGCAATTTATGTTTGGGTTTTAGCCATGCTAGCAGCCTGATGCTATGGATTAAATGTCAGTCTGTTGGGCGGTCTGCCACTTTGGTCCAGACTTAAATATCTCAACAGTAATCTTTTAATTGCCAAGCCCTAAACCTAACCATGTTTTATTTGCCATAACCATGGTATTTCCCCACCCAACCATGCTGGAGTTGTCAGACCCAGATATTGTAGAGTTTTTAAACTGTTTGGATGTTTGTAAAGAGAGAGTTGACTGTAACCAGGGATTTACAGAATGGTCCAATGCTGATGTTCTTATCTGGGGATAGGATCAGATGTCCGTTGTCAGGATCTTTTTCTAATCTCAACCATAGATTTAAGCCCCTTTTATGCAGCCTGATCAAGGCAGAGATGTTGCGCCATTGCTCAACCTTGCCGTTCTGTATAAGACGTACAAATGCATATTGGGGGAAATTTGTTGTTCCACCGTAAAGCCAGCAGTGGAGGTAGTGACAGAACAAAATGGATGTCTGCGTAAAAGCACACAAGATGCCATACTGTTGTGTTTCCTGTCATGTCTTTTTTGCTCCTAGAACAACGGCATGCTATCTAAGGGTGCTTTCACACCTGTTTGGTTCAGTTCAATCAAACTCAAGTTTTTTGGCCCCTCAGTGCGGTTTGTTTGGGCAGGTGTGAACACAGCAATCACACTATTAATTTGCGCTTCCTCCTGTACTGCCTTAATATGCACATTCAGCACATCCAATGCATCAAAACATTGTTTTCTAGTTGGAGCCGCGCCTCGTTTTCCAACTGTATGGTTTGACTAAAATGAACAATGACAGCAATATAGTCCACGATGAGCAGCGCTAAAATCAACCTGCGTAGTTGTCCCTCCATTGTGACATTAGAAAGTGTCACATTTATCTTGCAAGTGTACTCTTCTTCAACGTTTGCTTTACTTCCTGGATTTTTCCCACATGGAAATTCTGACCAATCAAGAGCACCTTTGTCGCACGAGGCATTTGATCTGGTCTGCAATTATGCAATTATATAACTTTGTAACAACATGAGTCCCTGATTCAGGCCAAAGCAAGACAACTCTAGGTCTGAAAGCACCTCAAATCACACACTGGGGCAGTATTATGCTGGCATTGTTTGATTCAGTGTATAAAAAGCGTAATGGTGGATCTTCTTTACAGCAGTACTGTGTAATCTCTGGTCAAAAGGCACTTTAGTTGCCTAAACTTGACCAAATCTTACCCATAGGCGTGGCAGATCAGAAAATAAGTATGAATCATTTTTGTAACAGTCATGGGGGTCATTTTAGAAGCAAGCAACAAATAACCTCTTTTCCTGTTTTGGTATGAGGAGTTGGATGTGAATGAACTCTTCGCAAGTCTTTGAACAATGCCTATATATAAAACAGATTATTTACAACTATACAACACACACACAAATGCGCAAACCATACACACAACACACAGCTCTTCCGCTTGTATAATCATCACTGTCCTTTTGCCGCTACATGTGCAGGACCTGGTCCAAGCTTGTCTGGACAGGTCCCCTGAGGTCAGCTTATCAGCTCTCCCGCCTGGTGTATCCTATACTTGGGCCTATGAATGGCCACTACAGGTTCATATTGTTGTGCCGCTACAGTGAGGAAAGCTTTGGAGGTGTTGAAAGTCTGGAAGTCACTTATTTACCTGGACAATAGCCACTTTCCACAGAGGAGAAAAACATGTGTGCTTCCCTTCAGCGTGTAGGCTATTGTGTGTACTTTCAGGATCTGTACATGGACATCTTCATTGAAGTAATCTCATAATATAATAGCACTATAACATCGTGTTCTTGCTGCAACACCTCAACACAGTCATGGTGTCCCAGAGAGAGCGTTACATCATGCCTGTCAGAGTATAATTGGCAGTTCCTAAGCACCTCGGGAGAAGCTTTGTGTCCCAACACTGCTGTGGTCAGGAGCAGAGGTTACTCTGTGCAGAGGTGAATCTTACAGTACAGCCTGGGAGGTACATTATGTTTGAGAGGGCGTATGTCACTCCAAATAAAGTGTGTGGTGACATGCAGGTCCCCACCATCTGCACCTCACCACATCTAGAGAGTGTTATGAAACAGGATCCTTGACTGTATATAGGTACTAACCGGAGAGGAAAATACACTCCCTTCAGCATCCTCGTGTGCATCTCAACAGTTCCTGTTTTTGGAACCAACTATATAGGGTATCACTAATGTACAAGCACGCACACACACACACACACACACACACACACACACACACACACACACACAGCCCCGCCAAGCAAAGGAGGAAGAAGGGCTGTTGAGAACCTTTAAACAAAAAGTCATTTTTAGAAAGGTCCTCTTGAGTGGGGAAACAAAGGGGGGAAGTGACATGACGTCGCACAGGAGGGAATCTGAGGGTCACCGGTGGCCTGACGGACACGCCTATGGAACAGTCTCACACATACACATTCACAAGCTCATTTCACGCAGACACACACGTTTGATAAACACAGTCAAGGTCTCTCTGCGCTGCTCTCAAAATAGCCGTTTCCTCGTCTCCCTACTTATTTGCTGATATTAGAATCATAAGGATGTTTTGTATCCATGTTCTCTTTCCTTCAACAGAAACCACAAGAAATGCATCGTGTTTTATCAAGGGATGTTTTGATTATCTGTCCTGATCCACATATAAACCTGTGATAAACGGTGATGTAACGTGGAGGGAATATTACATAAATTCCCGTTCAGCAGACGCAGTCACATAATGTGGCTTTATTAATGGCAGATATTAACCTGGAAATTATTATAAAGCATTTGGTTGTAGTCTGATTGTTCACATGAGCTGCACATCCATTACAGCATGTTTCACTTCAAACAGGATACTGTTGTGTTTACAGGAAGTGTTTACCAAACATGTTAACCAACCCACTTCCTTTGCATCTAAACATAGCTCTGGACTACAATAATGGCAGAGAATACAATAGAATAGAACAGAACTGTCTGAAATCATTACTTTGCAGATGCTGCTGTCGAACATTTTTGTTTTACTATGAGCCTGTTTATACCATAGACTGGACGCGGCTCATGTGACGTCACCCATTGGTTGGTGGAGGAGTGAGGGACGGATCTGACTGAGAAATCGAGGACACCATCAGCAGGCGGCCTGGCACTCAAAGTGTCACTACCCTTAATTATGCGTAACTTTAAGCCCTAATAAAATATGAATGGGTGAGTAAAATAAAAATGCACCCCCTGTACAGTTGTCATGGATGTTGAAATTAGCTACAGAAACCAAAACTGTTTTTTGTACCAGGTTGCAAACATGTTTATTTCTGCTGTAAAGTTGGGCATTTTAACATTGGAGTCTATGGGATTGACTGGCTTTTGGAGCCAGCCTCAAGTGGCCGTTCAAAGAACTGCAGTTTTTGGCACTTTCTGTGTTGGCTTTATTTTTCAGTCCTGGAGGTTGCAGCTTAGTGTATGCCTGGTATAGAGTGCCGAAGTCACGCCCCTTCCGGTAGAGCTCATGGGACCTTAGATCGGACAAAATATGAATGGCAGTGAATGGGGAGAGCAATATTATCTTGTGTTCCCGTTTGAGTTGCGACATGAAATGTAAATATGTTGTTAATGAATTTAAAACATAAATTTTAAGCTCAAGAAAGTCATACTTTGTGGTAAAACTGTTGAGATATAAGCTTTTTAATTAGAAAGACTCAAGAGTACACAGGAGGCGGTCGCGTATGTGACGTCATAGCTTTCGCTTGCTTCCTGCAGCTTGGCCTCCCCGCTGAAATTCCACTGTTTTATGATTAATCGATTTATGATTGAAGATGTCTGTGTGTTTTGTGCCAGGTTGCAGTCACTCCAAGCTGCAGGAAGCGAGCGAAAGCTGTGACGTCACATACGCGACCGCCTCCTGTGGAGTCTTTCTAATTACGTTTTTTTCAAAAGCTTATATCTCATCAGTTTTACCACAAAGTATGACTTTCTTGACCTTAAAATTTATGTTTTAAATTCATTAACGACATATTTGGATTTCATGTCGCAACTCAAACGGGACCAAAAGATCATATTGCTCTCCTCATTCACTGCCATTCATATTCTTTCCGATCTAAGCTCCCATGAGCTTCACCGGAAGGGGTGTGACTTCGGTACTCTATTGGCATGTGTTTTGGTGTTTCAAACACAAGTGGACAGCCGAGACACATCGCTGTTCACTCCTGTGTCTGTAATGCATCTCTATCTGATCACTTATGTTCAGATTTTCTTAGTGCCTATGTCACTTACGCCAGAAAGTCAAAGGGCATCATGCACACTCTTGCTAGCATGTTCACTAGTCCAGTTAGCGGTTGTTGTAGTACAGCTGAAGATTAGTAAGGCGCTGGTCAGGGTTTTTGAAACTTGCACCGATCCAGCCCATTATGAGAGCAGATCTGTCCTGCCCAACCCACAAACATATGGGTTTATCAGTGACCTCAATCCGACCCAAACCGGAGCTGCAAGTTCTGGCGATGACCATTGCTTTTAGCAACCTACTTACAGTTGACTATATTGTATGTCATTTCCAGTAAATATCACAATATTAAACATGTGTTTTCTGTTTAACGAGTACAAACATAGGAAGACAGCAAGTACTAACCCATCCTTGAAGTAGTTACGTCTTAAGTATGATCTGAAGCACACAGCTGATATACTATGTGATGATATGACTTAACAGAAGTTCGTATTTAACAGATTCAGTGTGGACAGAAAGACGCCTGCTGACACGGTGTGAGGCCTACATTTTTTCAGAGGGAAATATTTTTACTGGACATTATGACCGGAGAGATTTGACTGGACTTTAGAGTGTCCTGGTCAAAAACCAGATAATGGAAACTTTAGGCGCCCTTCCCAGTGCAAAATGTATGTGGGATGCTAATTTGTCCCGTAGGGGTTACTGTTCTGTCATGGGTGTCTGTCATTGTAGGTAGGTACCATTCATTCAGGGACAGGTGTTGCTAGACAAAAGAAGCACACACAGTTTTTTAGCAAACCGCTGGACTCACGGGTTGTTGGGTCAACCCACACGCCACTACTGGAAATAATGCTCCCTGCTGTCTCCCTGCATAGGGCAAAATGATGGAACGTCATGCAACACTTTGTCCAACTCGTCATAAAATGGGCAAGTTATTTAACATCAGTGTTCTGTCACCAAAACAACCACCAAGTCCTGCATTCATGACGTAGTCAGGATATCAAGATATGTGGTCAAATGTCGCACAGTGGTAAAGTGGTTAGCATTGTTGCCTCACAGCAAGAGGGTTCCTGATTCAAACCTGTGGTGGTGGTTTTGAACCATGTCAGTGTGGGTTTCCTCCAGGTGCTCCGACTTCCTCCCACAGTCCAAAGACATGCAGGTTAATTGGTGACTCTAAATTGTCCGTAGGTGTGAATGTGAGTGTGAATGGTTGTCTGTCTCTATGTGTCAGCCCTGTGATAGTCTGGTGATCTGTCCAGGGTGAACCCTGCCTCTCGCCCAATGTCAGCTGGGATAGGCTCCAGCGACCCGGGACCCCTAACAGCATAAGCGGTTATGGAAAATGAATGAATGAATTAATGGTCAAAAGCATCTCAGAGAGACACATGTTAATACCAGGTGTAAACAGGGCCTGTATGTGCAGTAATGTGAGTGACCTCAAGCCAAACAAACAGACTAGTTTGGCCTATAGTGCTGCCATTCATTGCAGATAATTATTGATATTGATTATATATTCATTCTTTATGAAGTTATGCTTGATCTGGAAATGAGGACAGGACAGTTGAAGTCAGTCTCTTTCTCTCATGCACACATAAAAACACACGCACACCTCTGACATCTGGAGTATGTTAGATCTGTTACAGAGTGTATGAATCTCAGAACCAGAGGGGGTCAAGCCATCAATCAGCCTCTCTTTTTTCTCTCTTCTCATGACGCTCAAGGCTACGAGGGGAAACATATAATTTTGTTTACAGTAACAGTGACTTTAAAGCTTTAGAGCCTTTTTCCCGTTTCAACTCAAAATAGAACGAGCCGGGGAGCTGCATGCTGCTTATTTGTACACAAAGGTCTACATCACAGTGAGGGCCTGTCATTGTCAACAGGGTAACCTGAGGTAATCAGGGTAAGCTGGACTCTAGTCTGAAGGGTAAATAAGGAGATTCAGTTACATATGACTTGCAAAGGGCAATGTAACTGCTTCTGAGGAAAATGTGGAGCTGCTGCAAATCACACGCATACATGGCGCATGTGTTTAAGTGGTGCAGAGCTAACAGCATTTTCTCATTGATCCAGATGTAGGGTCATACTGGTCGTAATTCAATATGTGGACAGTTCCTCTGTGTAACTGTAGACTCAGCCTTGATAGGATAAGTTTGGAGACGAGGGAGGGAGGGTGTAAAATGTAATAAACAGCCACACACTGCAGGAGAGAGTAAAACAGACCTGACGCTTGTGATCACACTTCAGTGGACGTAAGAGCTCACAGTTGGTTGCTTTGAAATGCAAACTCACAATCAAATTACACAAAGTCATGTTTTTGACATATTCAGTCCAGCCTTGTGTTTGCTGATGTTGGCTATCCATCCTGTCCGTTGTTTGATGGTAAGAGTGCTTTGATGACTGCCTGTTTTGGGATGCTGCATCTTACGATGTGTAGAGCCAGAGACTGTATTATAAAGACAGCTCCCAAAAAGTGAAGCCAAAACATCTGGATCACCCCCTGGTGGCTGGCTGCAGTGTAGTTCATAAACCTAAGTTAGCATAGAGACATGGGCCAAACTAAAAAAATCAACGTACACATCAAACACATTTTTCCCAAAGTTGTTTTTTTTGTCATTTTTAGGTTGCTGATATATGCTCAATTATTTGCTTATCTGCTGAGTTTGGTTTTAAATAGTTATTTGATGCTATAAAAAAGGGGTTTTGACGTCATGATAGACAGCCATGTGTGCCAATTGGTGTGCTCACGATCAATTGACCTATGGCTAAGCCACGCCCCTCTCCACTCACTCGGACAAACTATCAACATTCAGTGACCGGCGCTATGGCAGGTGTCACAGTACACGGCCTTTTGCAGGAGGCAGTTGATTTTTGGAGACATAACGATCAGATGTCATTGAGAAGTAACCAAAAGGGCCTAAACTACGCATTGGAGGGACATATTCATCATTTTATTGTTGAGAAGGTCGATGAAAAGCTTAAATTACAAGCCAAAATGTACAGGTCACAGTGTACGCTTGTGAACCGCATCTGGTTGCCGTCACCATCCAAGACATCAAGTTAAAGTGCCACTGAAGTTAAGGTTTTTGGCTCAGAATATGAGAAAAGGATAACGGCCTTTTTACCATCTTTACCAAGAGTGTCTCTCCGTTAGTTTGGTGCTACAGTATTTACACTGAATCATTCAGCATAACGTTTGCCAACCTTTGTTATCTCTGCCATTACAGATAAGTTAATGAAGCTAAGCTCCAGAAGTTAACGTTAGCTTAACTAGAGCCCTTTGGACAACAGCTAACAATGATGTACGATCACCAAAGTACAAAACTAGAACAAAATAGGCTAATGAACTCCCAGCAAACAAGGTGACATGATGAACAACGCAGCTAGGAGCTAACGTTAGGCTAACTTTAGCTAACGTTAGCTAGAGATGTTAAAGATAACTTTATATTTCTTTCCAGCAAAGTGACAATATGTTGCCTCAAACACAATGTTGACTTACCTTAGAACAGATGTAGACATCATTGTTAATCTTATTCACGTTGAGTTGATGTTGTGGTCTAACGTTACCACACAACTTTATCCAAAGGAGACACTTTTCTCGGTTGAGATGTGGTTTAAAGTGTAAAAATACACCTGGTCGCCCAGCCTCTCAGGATACCTTGTGTCGGAGTTGCATGTACCCCATGCACACCGTTTGACCATTTTTAAACTTCAAATCTCAGAAAAAGCTCATAAAACTGAACAAAACTGACTTTCTGTAATGCATCTCAATGGACGTCCAGGTAGAGAATGTCTGAGTGTATGGGAATGGCTATACGCACTGTGATTGGCTCATAGCGTTTGAGGGCAGGACTTAGCCATAGGTCAATTGTGCCGCTGGCGATTGGTCGAACAGGTGTTTGGGCGAGAACTCAATACCACGGAGATCACTACTGCGCAGACTCTGGCTCAAAATGATGTCACCAGTGCAAAATGGCAGCAGCCATAAGCAGGATATTTTTGCTTTACTTTTGTGCAATGGGAGGAAGTGAAGCTGTGTCTTTCATGATATGGGGTGAATAGGTCTATAGTAATGGTGAGATGCTCTGTTGATGGTGTTTTGTTTTTTGCTGTTGTGTTAGAGTATTTTTCTGTTGATTTATTTGAGGATTGCTGTACGGTACAAACTGAATTTCAGAAAGGACTAATAAAGCTATCTAACACACCATGTAGCCTTCTTTGTGTTGTGTGACCCCAGAGAATGGTGTGAACACTTTGATATAACTTCTGGCTATTTGTAAGACTAGTGGAACTAGATAAGCAGGGATGTTGTCCGGACAGCTGAGCAGGCCATGGCCTTCAGAAGAACTGTCTGTCAAGCCAGTGGGGCCACCTGATATAGCATTGCCTAAACGGATACAACGCAGATATAAGGTCTGGTCAAGCAGCTGGGTATCTGCTCTTTGTTTGTGGGGGGTAGGACTCAGGGCACCAGGTCAGGGTTAAAGAATGGCATCACCTGTCAGAGGGCTCAGTAGATTTAGGACTTATTAATGCCTGGATCTGTGGGAATGCTCATCCAACTTTTAGCACATTTTTCCACTTGTATGCCGTTTGGGCCCTCATGCCACCCTCATCGAGTCTGTTTCTGACAGTGTGGTCAGAAACATGCACACCAGTAGCCTGCTAGAGGTCATTCTGTAGGGCTCTGGCAGTGCTCCTCCTGTTCCTCCTCACACAAAGGAGCAGATACCGGTCCTGCTGCTGGGTCAATGTCCAGCTCTCCTTGTGTAACAGCCAGTCTCCTGGTGTCTCCTCCATGCTCTTGAGACTGTGCTGGGAGACACAGCAAACCTTCTTGCGAACGTACGTATTAATGTGCCATCCTGGAGGAGCTGGTCTACCTGTGCAACCTGATTGGGCTGCAAGTAGCACCTCATGGTACCAGTAGTGACAAGGACACTAGCAGAAGACCAAACTAGAGAAGAATCAGTCAGAGCAACTGTCTGTGGACACCACATGTAAAACCATTCCCTTTTTGGGGGTTGTCTTGCTTTTGCCTCTCCATTGCACCTGTTGTCACTTTGATTTGCACCAAAGCAGTTGAAACTGATTCACAATCACTTGTGCTTCCTAAATGGACAGATTTATATCATTGAAGTTTAACTGACTTGATGTTACACTATGACCATTAAGTGTTTCCTTCATTTTTTTGAGCAGTATACTCTCTTGTCCCTAAGGGTTCACTCGAGTTCTTGTGACGTAAATGTGGTCATCCACCCCTTGTCCATGAGGGCCCACACAGACCCCTATGTAAAAGTCTGCACTGCCATGTCGTGTCTGGTCACCCCAAAAAACACATGATCTTTCAAGTAAACAAACATAATGTGAACTTTGTACATCTTTTCTCTCCCACCACTTCTGGAATTCGATCTCCTCTGTGATGCTAGCATCAGCTCAGTGGTAAATTGTGCATGCCCTGTCAATATAAGTTGGATTTAGCACCATGACACCATTGGCACAGGTTGCTGATGTAGGCTACTTTTTAATCTGCCAGAAAGTGTCGTACACTGGTCCGGCAAAAAACAGATATTGACCTAACTAAGAATTTCTGATATTTGCACTTTATCTGGATTCAAAGTCAGAATGACTCACAGACTTGATCACACGTGGAATGACAATGACTCACATACAGAGAGACTGTTTTTGTTTTTTTGGTCATGCACACCCACTGGTACACGACTATCCAATATGAAAAGAAGTTTCCAAATCATTAAAAATACATTGAGAAAGTTGGTGTTGGAGCCCAAAAAGAGACAAAAGACCCACCTGATATTTTTGGCAGACTCAGCCTGACCCCACCATGACCTGAGCTCAGGGTTACTGTAGCACCACCAGCTACAGACTACAGACTAACACACACAGCAGAACTGACCAGGTAGCCCAGCTGAGCCAGGTGCAGTTATGTTTATGTTCCCTCTGTAATTATAGCAAATATTATTGCAGCCTGCAGCCCTTGACTCCGCTCTGCTTGTGCGATTAGCTTGGACAACTGGCCAAAGCTCATTCACACAGAGTGGGACCAGTTGAGAAAGTGCGAGATCACACAGCTCCAGTTGGTTCGGTCCATATCATTTCAACACAGAAAAGGACAGGACATTCAGTTGACTTAGCTGCTCCATTGATTCAATTATTTCATCTGACATACATATTTTAAAATCCTCTCCTCAGGTTCAGGTTCTGTGTCTTTGTACAGTCTGTCCTTTGGCTTTGTCCCATTTACCCTGCTCATTTTCTCCACAAGCAGAGGAAAGTAAAAGCATGTCTAATTCAATGTTCTGTTGAATTTCTTTCACACAGGGCTTTCATGCACTCAGTGTAACACAGAGCAGAACATGGTCATGTCCTCAGTGGTCTCAGTTTCAGTGAGACACGGGGACAACTTTGGACTGATAGCATTACAAGTAAACAAGTGAACATTATGAAGCACTGTTTAAAAGAGACAGTGCAAAGAGGTTTAAAGAGGAATTATAAGAAATGAGATGAAATAGAAAGGAAAACAAAACAGGGCCAGGATAGAAAAATGAAACATTCTAAACTGAAAATATAACTAAAGCATCATCACCTTTAGTTTTTACTTTTGATGTTAAAACCAGTGAGTAAGCCATAATCTGCTCCTCACTGTGGTGAGTGGGGACAACAATGATTATTAAGAACAGTAAACAAAAAGTGATTGCTGCATATATATATGTGTTTTAATGTTAATAAAGAAACAAAATGAAAAGATAAAAATCTAAAAAAATATATATATAATTTATTGACTAAATTCTTGAGGTACCCTTAAACTGAAGGATATTTTTCTATATATTTTATATCCACCTTATTCCTTAGGGCACTACTGTAGAAATGATTATGGGCGCAACTTCCAGTGAGATAGAGGAAGTAGCAGTAAGCTAGTCAGTCCCATAGACTGTCTGTGGTTAGTCCCAGTGGCTACCTTGGTGGCAAACTGCCAACGCTGGTTCTTCTCGAAAGTTATTTGCCTTCAGTTTAGCAAATACTGATTTATTTTTTAACAAATATTTAATTGATATTAATTTATCATTTTCTAAAATGTCTTTGCGGAGCTCTGGTACACTCATAACACATTTTTTCAGTTTCTGATAGTAGATTGTTTAAATCATAATACTTAGTTAAGTTAAAAATAAAAATGACAACAGAGACAGAGAGAGAAATGAGAAGTGCAATATGATAATGTAGAAATATGTTTCATAACTAATTATATGCCAATATTAAATTTATTTAATACTTTGAAAGCCAAACAATTGCATTGCCAGGGAATATCAGGTTAGAAATACAACATTTGCCTGATTTAATGTGACTTCCAATGTAAACCACGCCCACTTCCTGTCTTCTATCTGAATACAGATACAGATATATAACAATAATAAGAAACAATGGTTTTATGTGGCTTTGATGGGACATAAATGCAGAGAACAAGATGGGACCAAGAACTGAACCCTGAGGCACACCACATATCAAGGAAGTTAATGATGAAACACAATTCACTAATCCAAAGGGACGTAGCATTTAGATCATGTATGTGCAATTCCTGAAATAGCCTCTGAAGCACTGCCCACATCTTTAATTTTTTTCAGCAATCCAAATAGTGAAAAAAGTAAAAGTTCCATGCAACAAGCGTCTCTGTTGAGTGCAGTTTGAGTGAGCCTGATTGGAATCTGTCAAAGATATATGTATATATATTTAAATGCCCAGGAGGATTTTCATAAGGGGATGGGAAGAAGGATGTAAGAGAGAGATGTTTGCAACTAAATGTAGGATTTGGGAAAAACCAGCGGTGCTGAGATAGCCTAGATAACGGCTGCACATTTCAAATAAAAAGTTTAAGAAATTAATTGTTGAACTGGCTCAGAACAGTCAGAATTTTCCGACAACGGGAAACATACAGGTATGATATTAGCTATTATGTCAGTGACTTTATGGACAAAAATACAATAGTTCTTTGACTGAATGGGAACAGGAATGAGGAGTCAGCTGTCTCGAAAAAAACCCCTTTCTTTTTAATTAGCCGTCACTTCAAACGAATAAGCAGCTCACGTGTCCTTGTGGTTGTAAGCTCTGTCAGAAATATCTGTGTACAACTTTAGTTTTCTGCCACTGAGGCCTATTTGCAGTCAGGATTCATCAGTTCATGCTGCAGTATGCATGCTATTTGTTATCCATGGAGAATGAGAGGAACTGGAACAGACAGTGCAGTGGAGATCAAAGTTATACAGAGAGTGTAGCCGTTTCACTATTTTACAAATCAGAAAATGTCGCTAAAGAGGGAGAATAAGATGTATTGTTTAATTGTGCTCCTGTGCTGGACAGAAAGAATGTCTCTGCGTGTGTCACTATCGAGAACAAAGATAAGATGGTGTTGTGTTGTTTGAGTTATTTTCTGTTTCTGAATGTTGGTCTCATTTTGGGACAGCCTTCGGGGCCTTCATACCAAGATGAGTCAACTTTGTTCTTTTATGGCTTCCGGACACTTATTAGTCATTTGGATGAGCTAATGCGCACATGCTGAAAGGAAAACACAAGCATGCACGCACACACACACACATGCACACACAGGCCCTGCATCATACAAAAGCCCTTTTGGAGAAAATTATAAATTGCGAGCTAACTATGAACTACTGACATTTTATTCCTGATAAACAGGATGTGACTTGTTAATAAAGCCACCGTCTCTGCCAGAAATCCCCTTTATTACTCAAACATGGTGGTCTTAGATGTCTCAGTCAAAATAATGAGGTAATAGTTGCTGAACTGTAACATTTTTGGATTATTTTGCATTCTTATAAGAAGGAAAATGAGTTTTACCATCTTGCTACAATAATAAATAGATGAATCACTTCTTATATATACAAAGACTTTTTAAATCCGCAATTATAGTCATAATTGTTTGGCCACTTAAGGCAGGGAAAAAGTTGCAAACACAAAATTGACATATTTTAGACTTAAATAGTCGTTATGGCAATTGTGCAAGCAAACAGTCGCCTATTTAAACATCTGGCAGACACTAATGTCATTTGGAGTCTGGCTTCAGGTCATTTCTGTGTATAGATATAAGCGTATGTACAGTGTGCAGAATCACAAGATGTTGTTATCGGCAGTGTTCTGGCTTCTGTTTGTAGTCAGAGTAGTATTGATCAGTCATGTTTGAGTCTGTTAGGAGAGGCAGAACACATAGGCTGAAATGCTATCTCAGAACCCATCAGCTATCGTCTGACAGTGATTCAGCTTTTTATTGGCTTTTTTTTTTGTAATGTTAAAAGAGATTAGCCAAAATGACCAGTGCAAGGAAAAAGAAACTGTGGCCCAGGTGTCTGCTTGTTACACCAGAGCTCCTGAAATACACTCACCAGCCACTTTATAAGGTACACCTTGCTAGTGTCATGTTGGACCCCTTTGGTGTCATAGATTCAACAAGGTGCTGGAAACATTCCTCAGAGATTTTGGTCCATATTGACATGATGACATCACACAGCTGATCCATGATGAGAATCTCCTGTTCCAGCACATCCCAAAGGTGCTCTATTGGACTGAGATCTGGTGACTGTGGAGGCCATTGGAGTACAGTGA